>NC_085040.1:247662-343305 GCF_963692335.1 Osmerus eperlanus
TCTCCCCTCCTCCCCCCCTCCCCTCTCCCCCCTCTCCCCTCCTCCCCCCCTCCCCTCTCCCCTCCTCCCCCCCTCCCCCCCTCCCCTCCTCCCCCCTCTCCCCTCCTCCCCCCCTCCTCCCCCCCTCCCTCCACCCCCCTCTCCCCTCCTCCCCCCCTCCCCTCCAACCCTCCTCTCCCCTCCTCCCCCCTCCCCTCTCCCCCCTCCCCTCTCCCCTCCTCCCCCCCTCCCCACTCCCCCCTCTCCCCTCCTCCCCCCCTCCCCTCTCCCCCCTCTCCCCTCCTCCCCCCCTCCCCTCCACCCCCCCTACTCCCCTCCACCCCCCCTCCCCTCCTCCCCCCTCTCCCCCCCTCCCCTCTCCCCCCCTCCCCTCTCCCCCTCTCCCCTCCTCCCCCCCCTCCCCTCTCCCCCCTCCCCTCCTCCCCCCCTCCCTCTACCCCTCCTCCCCCCTCCCCTCTCCCCCCTCTCCCCTCCTCCCCCCTCTCCCCTCCTCCCCCCTCCCCTCTCCCCCCCTCCCCTCCACCCCCCCTCTCCCC
Source organism: Osmerus eperlanus (assembly GCF_963692335.1). Lineage (NCBI taxonomy): Eukaryota > Metazoa > Chordata > Actinopteri > Osmeriformes > Osmeridae > Osmerus > Osmerus eperlanus. The sequence continues at coordinate 248,199 of NC_085040.1, forward strand.
TCTCCCCCCTCCCCTCCACCCCCCCTCTCCCCTACTCCCCCTCCACCCCCCCTCTCCCCTCCTCCCCCCTCTCCCCTCCTCCCCCCTCTCCCCTCCTCCCCCCTCCCCTCTCCCCCCCTCCCCTCCACCCCCCCTCTCCCTCCTCCCCCCCTCCCCTCCACCCCCCCTCTCCCCTCCTCCCCCCTCCCCTCCACCCCCCTCTCCCCACCTCCCCCCTCCCCTCCACCCCTCCTCTCCCCTCCTCCCCCCCTCCCCTCCCCCCTCTCCCCTCCTCCCCCCTCCCCTCTCCCCTCCTCCCCCCTCCCCTCTCCCCCCTCTCCCCTCCTCCCCCCCTCCCCTCTCCCCCTCTCCCCTCCTCCCCCCTCCCCTCCACCCCCCCTCTCCCCTCCACCCCCCCTCCCCTCTCCCCCCCTCCCCTCTCCCCTCCTCCCCCCTCCCCTCTCCCCCCTCTCCCCTCCTCCCCCCCTCCCCTCTCCCCTCCTCCCCCCCTCCCCTCTCCCCCCTCTCCCCTCCTCCCCCCTCTCCCCTCCTCCCCCCCTCCCCTCTCCCCCCCTCCCTCCACCCCCCTCTCCTCTCCCCCCTCCCCTCCACCCCCCTCTCCCCTCCTCCCCCCCTCCCCTCCACCCCTCCTCTCCCCTCCTCCCCCCTCCCCTCTCCCCCCCTCCCCTCCTCCCCCTCTCCCCCCAGACTCCCCCTGTCCCCCCCCTCCACAAGCTGCCCCCACAGGAGAACGAGCAGACCATGGAGTACTTCACACAGCAGGTGCTGCTGCTGAGGGAGAAAGCAAGTAAGATACACACACACACATCACACACGCACACACACATCACACACACACACACACACCACACACACACACTCCCCCCCTGTGTGTGTGGTGTGTGTGTAGTGCTCCACAGCTCTGTGAGGAGGAGAAGAAGCTGCTGGTGGAGAACGCCCGTCTGAAGAAGGACATCTCAGACCTGAAGACCCAACTACACACCAGCCAGAGGAAGAGGCTAGGTACCACACACACACACGCGCACACACACGCGCACACACACACGCGCACGCACACACGCACGCACACACACACACACGCACACACACGCACGCGCACGCAACACACACACACACACACAGACACACACACACCAGCCAGAGGAGGGGCCTGGCCGCTCTCAGGCCCCAGCCTGGCCGCTCTCAGGCGCCAGCCTGGCCGCTCTGAGGCTCCAGCCTGGCCGCTCTGAGGCTCCAGCCTGGCCGCTCTGAGGCCCCAGCCTGGCCGCTCTGAGGCCCCAGCAGCTTCTCAGCAAGATGAGGCGAGGAGAGGATGAGGCTGTTTAAACATGGAGGAGGAGGATGAGGCCTTTTAAGATGTTTCATAACATGAACATTATGGTGTGTTGCAGTGGCTAATTACTTCCTGTTTTCTTTTTCAGCTAAAGCACTGTTCAGTCCTGCTCCTGCCCTGCCTCCACATCTGCTTCTGCTCTAAACCTGCCCGTTCCTCCAGAACCGGTCCTGCCTCCACACCTGCCTCCACACCTGCCCCTGCCTCTACACCTGCCCCCGCCTCCACACCTGCCTCTGCCTCTACACCTGCCCCCGCCTCCACACCTGCCTCTGCCTCCACACCTGCCTCACGGAGAGAGAGAAACAGCCGGAGGAGGAGAGGAAACACAGCAGGCCAGACACACACACACACGTAAACACACACACCTCACCACACACACCTCACCACACACACCTCACCACACACACCTCAACACATACCAGACATGGTACAGAGGATGGATCAAATAAATGTACAACTTTTGAAAATGTGTTTTTTATTGTTTTGTCATGGTCTGGATCAGGTCAACAGAGGTCAGTCTGTAGCTGGTCAGTTATCCAGGTTCAGGGGTCAGGGGTCAGGGCTGTGTGTCTGTTCTGAGCAGACAGGGCCAGGACGCGGTCCCTGAGAGGCCGTCCTTCTATCTCTGGCCAATCAGATGAGCCGTTCAGGAACAGGCACCTGCCCCCCCACTGTGTCAATCAAAGCTCTGAGCGAATCAGACGCCTGGGTCAGGTAAGGCTCCATCCTAAGCCCCGCCTCCCTCAGAGAGTCAGCGTGGGTCACGACCAGCAGAGCGTGACTGTTCCAACCTGGACCCAGCACAGCCTGGACACACAAACACACACACACACAGCCTCGGTCAGTGCCAGCACAGCCTGGACACACACATAAAAATATGTTTATACACATTATATACACACGTATATACACACACATACACACACACATTAATACTTTGGAACACACTGTGTGTGTGTGTGTTCCTACCTCAGTACTGAGGGTCAGGTGTGTGTCCAGTATAGGTACATCTGCCCTCACCACCAACACCACAACATGAACTCCCTCCACGAACTGTTCACGCACTCTCCCCCTGATCTCCCCCTCTCTCCCCCCCTCTCCCCCCTCTCTGGGGGAGGCAAAGGGGGCGTGTCCATCACCCTTAGTCTCAGGTCAGACTCCGCCCCTTTCCGGCGGAAGTATTTGAGAAAGTTCGACAGCGCAGATCACATGACCCGGTCACAAAACTCCAGACAGCCCTGCCGGAACTCTCCTCCTCCAATCAGAACGTTCCCCACAGAGCTCCGCCCACTCTGCACCTTGCCCAATAGCAGCACGTTCAGGCTCAGCACACTGGGGTCGTCGTGGCGATGATCCCGGTCACCATGGTGAACACCGTGTTCGTCATGGAAACGTTGATGGCCTTGGTTGCTACAGTGCTCCTGATCTGCTCTATCATTGGTGGGCTGCATGGTGGTTGCTATGACTGCTAACCAACAGGAAGGCAGTCTTCACTGTCAGGTAAACATTTCTATTGTTAATTTTAGTAAAAATACATAAAGAAACTAAATGGATGAAAATGTTTGTAATTGAATACAGCTCAATGCTGTGAGAGTGTGCGTGTGTGTGTCTGTGAGAGTGTGTGTCCTACCTGATCAGTGGTCTCAGGAGTGATCAGCAGAGAAGCTCCTGACACACTAGCAGCTTCATAAAGGAAGGGAACAGAGGCACACCCTGTGTGTGTGTGTGTGTGTGTGTGTGTGTGTGTGTGTGTGTGTGTGTGTGTGTGTGTGTGTGTGTATGCTCTAGTTACTGTATAACCACCTCTCCCTACCTGTCTCTAGTGATAACACTGGGGCATTAGTCTTATCACTTCTGGGCAGTAAAGTGTGTGTTTGTGTGTGATCCTATCAGAGCAGAGCTGTAAAACAGAAGACAAACAAGACTGCTGGAGGATTACATTTACATTTAGTCATTTAGCAGAGCGACTTACAGTAAGTACAGGGACATTCTCCCCGAGGCAAGTAGGGTGAAGTGCCTTGCCCAAGGACACAACGTCATTTTTCACAGCCAGGAATCAAACCAGCAACCTTCGGATTACTAGCCCAATTCCCTAACCGCTCAGCCACCTGACTCCCAATCACCTGATGTGAATCAACTTCTCCACATACACACACACAAATATGTACAATGAATATATCCACACATACATGTACTTCTGCACGTGTTGGACTTGAGTTTCTCTCTTCTCCCTTTCTATGCATCTTTTCTTCTACCTCCTCTCTCTCTCCTCTCTCTCCTCTCTCTCCTCTCTCTCTCCTCTCTCCTCTCTCTTCTCTGTCTCCTCTCTCTCCTCTCTCTCTCCTCTCTCTCCTCTCTCTCTCCTCTCTCTCCTCTCACTCTCCTCTCTCCTCTCTCTCCTCTCTCTCCCCTCTCCTCTCTCTCCTGTCGAACGATCGTGTGGGGACTCGAGGTCGCTGACCGGGGTGCTGGTCCCCCGGCAACAAATGTACTGTTACGCCTCGCTACGCCACCCAACTCTCGCACGGGGTCTCACGAATTTGCATAGGCTACGTGTGCGGAGAACACACGCTTGGCTACGAGCTGGTCCGAGGCTCCCTCCCTCCCTGGAAAGGAATCTCCGCACCCAACCAAACCACGGTGTCACAGACGCTCACCGGGGCCTCCTGACGCAAACCTGGAGGGATCTTTTATAGCAGCAAACGTTTATAGGCCCTTTTTTGGGCAAAACATCATAATTTATCGATCACTTATTCCTATGGCTACGTTTCGCTTCCGGTTACCGCGCCCTTCCCACCCGATAACAAAAACGTTCAAGAGCCCTCCTCCGCCCTTATTCCCCCCGTTAGTTTATCTGTGAGACGCAACACCGCACCTATCGAGAGAGTATATGTGTCTGAGCAGATGAACACTTCAAGACCCTGTTTCGCGTAAACACCAGCTGGGCAGTTTTCGTGCCTAAATGACTGGTCGCGATTCCCGGGGAACTCACCTGAGTATCGGTGTGGGGCGCTGAGTGGATCCCTTGGTCTCGAGCGGGGGGCGCACAAATGGGCGGTAGAGCAACGACTGTCTTTTCAAATTTTTATTGGCAGATTATTGGAACAGATACAAAAGTGTAAAAAAGGAAAAGAAAAAGGTAAGCTAAAGCCTCCTTGATTAAGGCACGACAAAAAAAATAGGAAAACGCGGACCCTGGGTCACTAGTAAAACAGCAGCACAACTGACAGAAAAGAAAACTCTTTGCTAAAATAGGCACAGGCGGACACTCTACAGAAAAACAGGCTCAGGAACTAACAACCTCGACTACTCGACTCACGAAGTACAACTCTCAAAAAGCTTTCTCTCTACCCCCAACTTTCATTCTTATTTCTTTTAACACGTGATGGCCCTGTCTAGACTTTGACGCAGGTATCGGTCTACACGTTTCCTGTATTCTCCAAAAAGTTAAATGTGGTTCCATCTATTCAAGCATTTCCTAACCACATCCTCTGCATTTATCATACTGAAACACTCCGTCTTAAACTTTTACACATTAGCAATACTACATATCCATTTTAAGATGCACATCTACAAAGTTTTTAAAATTCAAAAAAGGTAAAAAAGGTTCTAAAACATTTTCCAGCTATTTCTTAACATTCTTTAAAATATTATGCAAGCACTTTCTTAAAAAACATTTGCCAATGCACATTCTTTCTAATAAAACACATGCGTATGTTAGAGGTCAAAACTCCTCTTAAAAACACCAAACTTAAAATTGCAAAACCTTTATATATGTATGCAAGCATCTACAACTTTTTAATGCACAACTTGGATATACGTATGCACAAAGTCAAACACATTTGCCAAAATGCACACTTCTCATTATTAAGCATTATTCTTTTTTTTTTTTTTTTAATTGTTTCTCCAAAGTCCATCAAAACGAATGCTCCTTCAGGGGCGTTCGACACTCCTCTCTCTCCTCTCTCCTCTCACTCCTCTCTCTCTCCTCTCTCTCTCCGGTCTCTCCTCTCTCTCTTGCTTTCCCTTTCTTTCTCTCGCACTCCTCCCCCTCTCCATTTTTCCCTCTCTTTCTCTCTCTCTCTCTTTCTCTCTCACACGCACACATATTTAGACACACAGAACACCAGCTGTACAGTACTTGTAAATACTTTTATTAAAAAATCATAGAAATCTTTGTTCCCCTCTGAAGTATGTTACATCTGGGAGAATTTTTGAAACACACACACACAGATACACACACAGAGATACACACACACACAGTCTTGAAGTCTTCAGGTTGGATTGTAACCTCATCCTCCTCCATCAGGCTGGATGATCACTTTATTCCCTCCTTCTCTCCTCTCCTCTCTTCACTCTCTCTGGCAGACATGAAGTCGAGCTTTCGTTGGCGACGGCAGCGACGAAGACGAGGATGATGATGCCGATGAACGGTGGGCGTGGCCTGTGAGCTGGTGGGCGTGGCCTGTGAGCTGTTGGGCGTGGCCTGTGAGCTGTTGAGCGTGGCGTGCCAGCGGCCTGCAGCTAAGCCCCGCCCCACAGTCGCAGCGCTGGAACAGCTCCAGGCTGTGATGTAACTTCCTGCGCTGGCGTGTGCACACCTGTCCCAGCAGCACCAGAGGTTTACACACACGGGACCAGAAGTGCCGCGCACAGCAGTGCCCCAGGCTGCAGTCAGCTGACCTCACGCAGGGGGAACCCGGACCACCTGGGGGGGGGGGGGTACAAACGGGAGGAAGGGTGTGTATAGGATGTGTGTGAGTATAGTGCGTGTGTATACAGTTTGTGGGTATGAATGTGTATAGAGTGTGTGTGCGTGTGGTGTGTGTGTATAATGTCCGTGTGTGTGGATGGTTACCTTTGGTGGAAGGTTTGGTGGGGCTCTTCCCAGTCTTCCTCCCTCCTCTCCTCCATCCCAGATCCTGGATGCTGTGAGACACGACCACTGGAACACACGCATCTGAGAGAGGGGGGGAGGAGAGAGGGAGGGAGGGGGGAGGGGAGAGGGAGGGGAGAGGGAGGGAGAGGAGAGGGAGGGGGGAGGGGAGACAGAGACAGGTGTGAGGATCTGGTGAGCTTCAGAACCACCATGTTCATGCAGGTGTGTGTGTGTGTGTGTGTGTGTGATTTTCAGGAGAGTTCTAAGGTCCTTACTGTTGCTACAGTGGTTGCCGGAGCAGCACATGCCATCTCTATGGCAACGCCTCTTCTTCCTGCGGCAGGTGAGACAGCGAGGTGGGGCAGGGTTTCTCCGGGAGGGGGCGTGGCAATAACTGCCCTCGCTGCATTCCAAATCACTAATACATGGATACACCTGGAGGATGAGGGGAGGAGAGGAGAGGGAGGAGAGGAGAGGAGAGGGAAGAGAGGGTTAGTACATGATATATCCTGTTTTATAAATACAGATTCATATGTTATGCAGTGAATATCCCAAAAGGCCAAAAGTATGAAGTTTCAAATTACTTTCTCTTTCTGTGCAACTATTTATCTCCCTTCCTCTCCTCTCTCTCTCTCTCTCTCTCTCTCTCTCTCTCTCTCTCCCTCTCTCTCTCTCCCTCCCTCTCTCTCTCCCCCCCCTCTCTCTCTCTTCCCCTCTTTCTCTCTCTCTCTCTCTCCCCCCCTCCCTCCCTCTCTCTCTCTCTCTCTCCCTCTCTTCTCTTCTTACCATATCGTCTCCTCTGTCTCCTATGCTCCGGTTGAACGCCTGCACGTGCGACTCCCGTAGGATGACCGTTCTGATAGAGTTGAGTTTGACACGCGCCTCTCCGGTCCATGCCATGACGGCCAACACCACCAGCACCCACGAGACTCGCCCCTGTCCAGGGATCTGCATGCTGGGATAGAACTAAAACGATCTGAAGAGCAGGTACTGTGGTGAGTTTGTTCTGCCGCGAGAAGCGGCAGGTATCCCTCAAAATGCTTGTTCGGAGTGTCCTCGCGCGGAGTGTCCTCGCGCCTGGTCTCCGTGATGCTCGAGGATGCTTGAGGTCCGCTGTTTCCAGATGCTCGGTTTTATAACCCCGCCAGCCGCGCACGCCCACCCTGCCTCCGTCCAACCATCGACCGGTCCCAACATCCGTGACTCTCCCCCGCCCCGCGCGCGCCCCTCCTTCTCTCACATCGATACCTTGAAGCCTATCGATACGGTGAACGAAGGAGCGCGAGCCTGCGCATCTGGGATCAAAAACTCATTTGCACACGTCCGCCCAAACTGGTGACATGTGAGTCTAGCTGCCGTCTGAATCTGGTGTGGTGTGAAGGGAACTGAAACACCGTAAACCTCTCCCGTGAATGAACGTCTACAGAAACGCTTTGATAATAAACTCCCGCCGTCTCAAACATAAAAGTATAGTTTATACACAAGCACGCGCCGGATTCCCACGAGCGTCCCGTCCGCCCACTCATGAGCATGTGGGGGCACGAGGAGGACTGACAGCATGTTCACTTCTTCACACTTCATACTTGAACGTGTGTTCTATGCACGTGCGTGTGACTGATACCACGCACGCTCGTTGTTCCCTAGTAACCTGAGAACAACCAGGCTTATATAAACAGTCATTATTACTGTAAACCGCTGCAGGGGATCTCGCGCTCGGTTAACTTACTTCCGAACAGCGGAGAGGAAAGTTTGTCCCTTTGGGAAGTGTAAGGTGATCTCTGATTGTGTGTGTGTGCATAATTGTGAGTTTTCGCGCACAGCGGAAGGTGTGTGCAAGCAACAAGTGTTGCCGCCTCGTTAGCAATGTTCAACAAGAAGGACAGTGCTTTCATATCACACACATCCTAGCAGAGTTAACCTGCTGTGGTACACACACACCCATCCCTAGCAGAGTTAACCTGCTGTGGTACACACACACACAGCCCTAACAGAGTTAAGCTGCTGTGGCACACACACACCCAGCCCTAACAGAGTTAACCTGCTGTGGTACACACACACCCAGCCCTAGCAGAGTTAAGCTGCTGTGGCACACACACACCCAGCCCTAGCAGAGTTAACCTGCTGTGGTACACACACACCCAGCCCTAACAGAGTTAACCTGCTGTGGTACACACACACCCAGCCCTAGCAGAGTTAAGCTGCTGTGGCACACACACACCCAGCCCTAGCAGAGTTAACCTGCTGTGGTACACACACACCCAGCCCTAACAGAGTTAACCTGCTGTGGTACACACACACCCATCCCTAGCAGAGTTAAGCTGCTGTGGCACACACACACCCAGCCCTAGCAGAGTTAACCTGCTGTGGTACACACACACCCAGCCCTAGCAGAGTTAACCTGCTGTGGTACACACACACCCAGCCCTAGCAGAGTTAAGCTGCTGTGGCGTGGCATCTGAACAGACTGTCTTTCCCCTAATTCGCTTAGCATGCCCCATGTCTGTGTGTGAGTTTGTGTGTATTTGTGTGTATCTGTGTGTGTCTGTGTAGTGTAAGTGTGTGTGTGTATGTGTGTGTGTGTGTGTGTGTGCTGAGTAAGTAAAGGTAATAACAGGTATAGTCTGTGATAGCTGTGATTTATTTACAGATGTTTTATATTTAAATATCTTTAATAAATCTGCAATAATGTCTCCAGTATCGTATAGTATGATTTCTCGCAGGTCAAGAGTTTAAACCCCCCCAAACACACACACACACACACGTAGAATATGATGTGTATTGTAGGATCATGGGAGAGTGTGTGTGTTTGTGTGAGACAGTGAGACAGTATGCTTTCATCAGATGTCATGATGACATGTTACAGAACACCCATTGTAATATCCAGTTCAGTGTGTGCGTGTGTGTGTGTGTGTGTGTGTAATATCCTGTAAGGTCCTGCTTGTAGTCAAGATCAAAGGAGGAGATGTAGAGCTGAGCACACCCCCTCCCCTGAGGTATGACCTGTGTGTGTGTGTGTTGGGGAGTATGTTGAGATGTGTGTGTCTTGAGGAGTGTGTGTGTGTGAGTGTGTGTGTGTGTGTGAGTGTGTGTGTGAGTGTGTGTGAGTGTGTGTGTGTTAGAACATGTGTTGGACACACGTGGTATTACGGTCTGTCTCTCTGCCATCAGGGTCAGGGGTCAAGGGTCAAGGGTCAGGGTCAGGGTAAGGTCACAGAACACAGAACACAGAACACAGAACATAGAAGACACATACACACCCTAATGTGAGTGTATGTGTGTGTGAGTGTGTTTTTGTGTTTCATGCACAGTTCTGCTGTAAGACAGTGTAGGTGTGTTTCACCAGTGGGATCTGTGAAACCAAGTAAGAAACAATTACCTCATTCACTCTCTGCCCCCCCCCTCTCTGTCCCCCCCCCCTCTCTGTCCCCCCCCTCTCTGTCCCCCCCTCTCTCTGTCGCCCCCCTCTCTGTCCCCCCCTCTCTCTGTCCCCCCCTCTCTCTGTCCCCCCCCTCTCTGTCCCCCCCTCTCTCTCCCACTCTCTCTCTCTCCCACTCTCTCTCTCCCACTCTCTCTCTCTCACTCTCTCTCCCACCCTCTCTCTCTCTCCCCTGCTCTCTCTCTCCCCTGCTCTCTCTCTCCCCTGCTCTCTCTCTCCCCCTCTTTCTCTCCCCCTCTCTCTCTCCCCTGCTCTCTCTCTCCCCTGCTCTCTCTCTCCCCCTCTCTCTCTCCCCTGCTCTCTCTCTCCCCCTCTCTCTCTCCCCTGCTCTCTCTCTCCCACTCTCTCTCTTCCACTCTCTCTCTCTCCCCCTCTCTCTCTCCCCTGCTCTCTCTCTCCCCTGCTCTCTCTCTCCCCTGCTCTCTCTCTCCCCCTCTCTCTCCCCTGCTCTCTCTCTCCCACTCTCTCTCTCCCCCTCTCTCTCTACCCTGCTCTCTCTCTCCCCTGCTCTCTCTCTCTACAACCACATATTCACTCATGTGTTTAAGCCCCCTTCTCTCCCTAATTAAATGACAGAGAGAGAGATGGAAAGTAACAGGGATGTCTGTGAGAGAGAGAGATTATAAAAGAGCATGAAAAAGACAGACAAAGGCAGAGAGAGAGACACAGAAAGAGAGAGAGAGACACAGAAAGAGAGAGAGAGAGACACAGAAAGAGAGAGAGACACACAGAAAGAGAGAGAGAGAGACACAGAAAGAGAGAGAGAGACACACAGAAAGAGAGAGAGAGACACAGAAAGAGAGAGAGACATAGAAAGAGAGAGACACAGAAAGAGAGAGAGAGACACAGAAAGAGAGAGAGAGACACACAGAAAGAGAGAGAGACACAGAAAGAGAGAGACACACAGAAAGAGAGAGAGAGAGACACACAGAAAGAGAGAGAGAGACAAAGGCAGAGAGAGGGACAGGGGTGTTGGGTTCCTATACACAAACCCAACAGTGCAGTGTGGTGTCACCCTCCAGGTGTGTGTTTATGTGTGTTTATGTGTGTCTATATGTGTGTATGTGTGTGTATGGTGATTGCACCTGTAGCTCCCTACACAGAACCATTGTTTTAGCTTCCTCTTGCGTCATCCAGATCATGTTTACTGTGAGTGTGTGAGTGTGTGGCTGTGTGTGTGAGTGTGTGAGTGTGTGTGTGATCAGGACCAGAGTGATCTGATCTGTTTGTGTTGCTCCTCTTTACGGCTGCAACTAGGAAGTCAACCTGCACCAACATAAACACACACACACACTGATCCTGATAAGATCAGCTTAACCTTTCAACAGCTGTGATGTCCTCACCTGCCTATCTGTCTACCTGTCCATCTGTCTGTCTGTCTGTCTACCTGTCTGTCTGTCTGTCTGTCCATCTGTCTGTCTGTCCATCTGTCTGTCTGTCTACCTGTCCATCTGTCTGTCTGTCTACCTGTCCATCTGTCTGTCTATCTGTCCATCTGTCTGTCTGTCTACCTCTCCATTTGTCTGTCTGTCCATCTGTCTGTCTGTCTACCTGTCCATCTGTCTGTCTGTCTGTCTGTCTACCTGTCCATCTGTCTTTCTGTCTACCTGTCCATTGGTCTGTCTGTCTATCTGTCCATCTGTCTGTCTGTCTACCTGTCCATCTGTCTGTCTGTCTGTCTATCTGTCCATCTGTCTGTCTGTCTACCTGCCCATCTGTCTGTCTGTCTGTCTACCTCTCCATCTGTCTTTCTGTCTACCTGTCCATCTGTCTGTCTGTCTGTCTGTCTACCTGTCCATCTGTCTTTCTGTCTATCTGTCCATCTGTCTGTCTGTCTACCTGTCCATCTGTCTGTCTGTCTACCTGTCCATCTGTCCATCTGTCCATCTGTCTGTCTGTCTGTCTGTCTGTCTGTCTACCTGTTCATCTGTCTGTCTGTCTGTCTACCTGAACTGTTCTTCTATCAACAACTGTGAAAAGAATTGTAACAACGTTCGATAGGAGTGTTTAACAGCCCCTTCCCTCCCCCCATATTCTCTCTCTCTCTCTCTCTCTCTCTCTATCTCTCTCTCTCTCTCTCTCTCTCTCTCTCTCTCTCTAGCTCTCACACACACACACACACACACACACACAGAGAAGAGTGGAGTGATTGCTGGTCCGGACGGAGTCTGGTCTCAGTATCGTGGCTCCTAGCTGTTTCACCCAGCAGCAGGGGATGAATGGAACTGCTTTTTGAAACGACCAGAATGTTACTGTCTTCTAAAGGAGGGGAGAAGAGAGTAGAGATGGGGGAGGGAGGAGAGATGGGGGAGGGAGAGAGGAGGAGACAGAAAGGAGGGGGGAGAAAGAATGGTGACATGGACTCGGGAGACTCCCCCCCCTCTCTCTGTCTCTCTCCCCCCCTCTCTCTCTCTTTCTCTCTCCCCCCTCTCTCTCCCTGTCTCTCTCCCCCCTCTCTCTCCCTGTCTCTCTCCCCCCTCTCTCTCTCTGTCTCTCCCCCCCTCTCTCTCTGTCTCTCTCCCCCCTCTCTCTCTCTGTCTCTCTCCCCCTTCTCTCTCTTTCTCTCTCCCCCCCTCTCTCTCTGTCTCTCTCCCCCCTCTCTCTCTCTGTCTCTCTCCCCCCACTCTCTCTCTGTCTCTCTCCCCCCTCTCTCTCTCTGTCTCTCTCCCCCCCTCTCTGTCTCTCTCTCTCTCTCTCTCTCTGTCTCTCCCCTGTCTTTCTCCTACGTACAACACCACCCAGAGCTGACGTCACCTGCAGACAGCAGGTCTGAGCAGTCAGCTGTCAGCCTGCCTCACAGCGCCCTCTGGTGGAGACACAGCGCACATCACCCTCCTCTCCCCACGGAGCCGAGTCAGAGTTCAAGTATTACCTGTTGACACCAGGGGCGAAACTGAACTGACACACACACACGAAGGTGTTTCCCGCTCAGAACCTGAAGACGGGAGATGCGCGTGGTTCAGTCTATGTGAAAGGAAACACATTCAGTCTGGAGATGTTCTCTAAAAGCGTAACATGTACAACAGATCTGTGTACAATGTGCTCTGCTGAACACGGCTGTTCTCTCCGCGGTTCTGTCCCAAACAGCTTCTTTCAAACCCAGCCCTATGAGACGACATTGGTCATCTAGTTCTCACGCTCTCCTTTAATAACAGTAAATCACCACTATCCTCGCGTCATGTGTCGTTTACCGACCGCGGGTCCGGTTAGTCACAGGGATAAACGCGGCTTAATAGGAGAGGTGAGTTAAGCTGTTAGAGTTTGGAGTCGGACTGAATCAGTCTCCTATTCCGGAAAATACCGAAGTTAAATCCGAGCGATGACTCATTAGAACGAGACGTTTGGCGAGAAGTCACTTATTTGAAAGGAGTGGCCGGGCGTTCCTCATAGGGGAAGGGCGTCCGGTGCCGGGGGTGGGGCTAGAGCGAGAGGTGGCGACTTGTTGACTTTTGGAGGAGCGCACTGAGCTCGCGCCGCACCGAGAGACAGAAACGGGGAGTGAGGAAAGGACAAGTGACAAGGAAGGAAGTAAGAAAGTCGCAGTATTGTTCTTCATCTGAACGGATTCCCCCCCCCCCCTCCCGCTGTACTGCAACAGGTAAGAAACACTCCTTCTGATTCCGTACGGACGGAAAATGATGGTTGGTTGAACCTGGGTTCGAGTTAGCTTAGCTACGTGCTAAGTGCTGCACCTGGACAGGTGGGTGATGGTAGCTTCCTAGATCGCTGTCCGGGTCGTGATCAAGCCCGGCACACCAACACAGACCTGGTGTGGAAAGACCTTCAGGATGAGTTCTACTGTGATGTTATAATTGTGATGTTATAGCGTAACATTATAATTGTGTCTTGGGTTGTTTAAAAACCTATATCGTGCTGACTGGTAGTGGGAAAGATGCGTACGTCACAAACTGTGAAAACTTTAAGAAACAAATTCTGATTCTGATGATAATAAGAGGGCCCGTCTAGTGCATGTGAGCAATACAAACAGGAAACACGCGGATGTAGTTAGGTCAAACACACACACTCACACACACACACACACAAACACACTGAAGATTGAAATGGCTCACTGTGTAGACAGTATATACACAGTAAATATATATACATATATCATGCAAAGACTGAGACTCCGTAGATACACTGTGTATTTATACAGTATACACATTAGATAGCAGACACAGTGTGGGTCAGGGGTAGGTTACATTTACATTTAGTCATTTAGCAGACGCTCTTATCCAGAGCGTCTGCGATCTATCGACTTACAGTAAGTACAGGGACATTCCCCCGAGGCAAGTAGGGTGAAGTGCCTTGCCCAAGGACACAACGTCAGTTGGCATGACCGGGAATCGAACTGGCAACCTTCGGATTACTAGCCCGATTCCCTCACCACTCAGCCACCTGACTCCCCAGGTTATGGTGTGGAGAGAGAGGAAGAGAGAGGAAGAGAGAGGAAGTTAATTATTCACATTCTGTTAGTTATCAACTAATTGAGCACCTTGTCTGTCTGCCCCATAGTCACCACAGACTGCCTGTGTGTGGCCTGTGTGTGAGCCTGAGTGTGTGAGTGTGTGTGAGTGTGTGAGTGTGTGTGTGTCACATGTTGAAATTAAAATGGTTTTCTCAATAAATCTCTATAACAAAAGTCCTCTCTCTACACCCTCTCCCTCTCTCTTCTCTCCCCCTCCCCCTCTCCCTCCCCTAGTATTCCTCCCCCTCCTATTCTCTTGGGTACTCATTGGTTGTAATGATGAATTCAGGTCAACAAATATATAAACAAACAAATGTATTTTTATAAAATGTCTATCTCTCTGTCACACACACACACAGAGGGACCTGTCAGGTGTGAGGTGTTTGTTCAGGAGTGCAGGAATGGGTGTGTGTGTGTTCTCAGAAGGAATGTCTACTGTGTAAGTGTAGGTGTGTCTGCTTCTCTCTCAGGTTACTGAAATCTCCCACTGTCAGGTCCTACTTCCTGATGTGGATTACCTGTGTGTGTGTGTGTGTGTGTGTGTGTGTGTGTGTGTGTGTGTGTGTGAGAGAGTGAGTGTGTGTGTTATCTGAGAGAGAGAGAAGAGGAAAAGTAGTTTGTCTTATCGATTGTGTTGACTCTCCCCTTCCCTCCAGGTATCTGGAAACACAGGTGGCACACACACACACACACACACACAGATTCATGACTTTCTGTTTAACCAGTACTGCTGCCTCTCCTCCCCTCTCTAGCTTGTAAAGACTGGTTCCTGTAGTTAACATACCAAGCGTCCTAATTGGTCCTTGTGTGTTTGTGTGTGTGTGTGTGTTTGCAGGTGTTTGTGAAGCAGATGATCCCTGACCACAACAGAGAATCAGTAAACCTCTGGATCCTTCTGATTGGCCAAAGACGCTTTTCCAGTCAGCTGATTGGCCAGAAGACACATTTTAAGGCTCCTGACCAGTGAGGTGTGAGCGGGGGGCGATGGCTGCCTCAGAGTTGATGCTTGACGACCAGGACAGTGACAGGGCTCACCTGGAAGTCTCCATCACCATGGAAACCCCTCCCACCCCGCCATGCGTCGCCAACGGCAACCCCCAGCGCCCCGCTGTGGCGGCAGCGGAGACCAACCACACCCCCGACGACGGCGGGCGCAGCGGGAAGCGTAACCACGGCGACCGTCTGCCTGTCCGTCTGATTGGCCAGCTGCAGCGCTGCCTGAGGAAACGCCACGACTACGTCAAGATCGCCCTGCCGGGGGGGCGGGGCCCGCGGTTGCCACGGGAATGGTGGAAGACAGGGGTGGCGTTTGTGTACGCAACCTTTAACCTTGTCCTGACCACTGTGGTCATCACCGTGGTGCACGAGCGCGTTCCAGACAAGACCGTCAGCCCGCCGTTACCGGACAAGTTTTTTGACTACGTGGACCGGGTGCCCTGGGCCTTTACGGTCACCGAGGTCAACGGGCTCATCCTCATGGCCCTCTGGTTCATCCAGTGGCTGTTCCTCAAACACAAGTACGCTCTTGTCCTGCACTACTGGCTACTGGGGTTATACTGGGTAATAAGGGGTTCTACTGGGTAATAAGGAGTTCTACCGAGTAATAAGGAGTTCTACCGAGTAATAAGGAGTTCTACCGGGTAATAAGGAGTTCTACTGGGTAATAAGGAGTTCTACTGGGTAATAAGGAGTTCTACTGGGTAATAAGGATTTCTACTGGGTAATAAGGGGTTCTACTGGGTAATAAGGAGTTCTACTGAGTAATAAGGAGTTCTACTGAGTAATAAGGAGTTCTACCGAGTGATAAGGAGTTCTACCGGGTAATAAGGAGTTCTACTGGGTAATAAGGAGTTCTAGTGGGTAATAAGGAGTTCTACTGGGTAATAAGGGGTTCTACTGGGTAATAAGGAGTTCTACTGGGTAATAAGGAGTTCTACTGGGTAATACGGAGTTCTACTGGGTAATAAGGGGTTCTACTGGGTAATAAGGAGTTCTACTGGGTAATAAGGAGTTCTAGTGGGTAATAAGGAGTTCTACTGGGTAATAAGGGGTTCTACTGGGTAATAAGGAGTTCTACTGGGTAATAAGGAGTTCTACTGGGTAATAAGGAGTTCTACTGGGTAATAAGGAGTTCTACTGGGTAATAAGGGGTTCTACTGAGTAATAAGGAGTTCTACTGAGTAATAAGGAGTTCTACCGAGTAATAAGGAGTTCTACCGAGTAATAAGGAGTTCTACCGAGTAATAAGGAGTTCTACTGGGTAATAAGGGGTTCTACTGGGTAATAAGGAGTTCTACTGAGTAATAAGGGGTTCTACTGAGTAATAAGGAGTTCTACTGGGTAATAAGGGGTTATACTGGGTGATAAGGAGTTCTACTGGGTAATAAGAGGTTCTACTGGGTAATAAGGAGTTCTACTGGGTAATAAGGGGTTCTACTGGGTAATAAGGGGTTCTACTGGGTAATAAGGAGTTCTACTGGGTAATAAGGAGTTCTACTGGGTAATAAGGAGTTCTACTGGGTAATAAGGGGTTCTACTGAGTAATAAGGAGTTCTACTGGGTAATAAGGAGTTCTACTGAGTAATAAGGAGTTCTACCGAGTAATAAGGAGTTCTACCGGGTAATAAGGGGTTCTACTGGGTAATAAGGAGTTCTACTGGGTAATAAGGAGTTCTACTGGGTAATAAGGAGTTCTACTGGGTAATAAGGAGTTCTACTGGGTAATAAGGGGTTCTACTGAGTAATAAGGAGTTCTACTGAGTAATAAGGAGTTCTACCGAGTAATAAGGAGTTCTACCGAGTAATAAGGAGTTCTACCGAGTAATAAGGAGTTCTACCGAGTAATAAGGAGTTCTACCGGGTAATAAGGGGTTCTACTGGGTAATAAGGAGTTCTACTGAGTAATAAGGGGTTCTACTGAGTAATAAGGAGTTCTACTGGGTAATAAGAGGTTCTACTGGGTAATAAGGAGTTCTACTGGGTAATAAGGGGTTCTACTGGGTAATAAGGAGTTCTACTGGGTAATAAGGAGTTCTACTGGGTAATAAGGAGTTCTACTGGGTAATAAGGAGTTCTACTGGGTAATAAGGGGTTCTACTGAGTAATAAGGAGTTCTACTGAGTAATAAGGAGTTCTACCGAGTAATAAGGAGTTCTACCGAGTAATAAGGAGTTCTACCGAGTAATAAGGAGTTCTACCGAGTAATAAGGAGTTCTACCGGGTAATAAGGGGTTCTACTGGGTAATAAGGAGTTCTACTGAGTAATAAGGGGTTCTACTGAGTAATAAGGAGTTCTACTGGGTAATAAGAGGTTCTACTGGGTAATAAGGAGTTCTACTGGGTAATAAGGGGTTCTACTGGGTAATAAGGGGTTCTACTGGGTAATAAGGGGTTAATAAGGTGACGATTGGCCCTGCTGACCTCTGACCCCGCCCCCCAGGTCCATCATTGGCCGCAGGTGTTTCTTCCTGATAGGAACTCTTTACCTGTATCGCTGTGTCACCATGTACATCACCACCCTGCCTGTCCCTGGCAAGCACATGACCTGCGCCCCCAAGGTACGCACACACACTCCTACAGACACATGCACACACACACCCCTACACACACACACCATGTTGTGACAGTCCCCTCTCCCCCCAGCTGTACGGGGACTCGGAGGGCATGGTGTGGAGGATTCTGGGGCTGGTGGCCGGGGGCGGGCTCTCCATAACGGGGGGGCACCTGATGTGTGGAGACTTCCTGTACAGCGGACACACCATCATGCTCACCCTGGCTTACCTGTTCATCAAGGAGTGTAAGGAGCACACACACACCTAACACACACACCTAACACACACACCATCATGCTCACCCTGGCTTACCTGTTTATCATGGAGTTTAAGAAACTCACGTGTGTTTTGTGTTTTCATGTATGTGGGCCTAAGACACACTGATACACACACACGCACACACACAAGACAGACACTCACACACAGTCACATGATCGTGTTTGTTTACGTGTGTTTAGACTCCCCCCCCTCCATGTGGTGGTACCAGTGGCTCTGCTGGTTGCTAAGCGCCGTGGGCGTGGTCTGTATCCTGATTGGTCACGAGCACTACAGCATTGACGTAGTCATCGCTTACTTCATCACCTCCAGACTCTTCTGGTGGTACCACACCATGGCCCACACACAGGTATACACACACCTCACACACACACACCTCTCTCACACAGGTATACACACACCTCACACACACACACCTCTCTCACACAGGTATACACACACCTCACACACACAGGTATACACACACCTCACACACACACACCTCTCTCACACAGGTATACACACACCTCACACACACACACCTCTCTCACACAGGTATACACACACCTCACACACACACACCTCTCTCACACAGGTATACACACACCTCACACACACACACCTCTCTCACACAGGTATACACACACCTCACACACACACCTCTCTCACACAGGTATACACACACCTCACACACACACACCTCTCTCACACAGGTATACACACACCTCACACACACACACCTCTCTCACACAGGTATACACACACCTCACACACACACACCTCTCTCACACAGGTATACACACACCTCACACACACACACCTCTCTCACACAGGTATACACACACCTCACACACACACCTCTCTCACACAGGTATACACACACCTCACACACACACACCTCTCTCACACAGGTATACACACACCTCACACACACACCTCTCTCACACAGGTATACACACACCTCACACACACACACCTCTCTCACACAGGTATACACACACCTCACACACACACCTCTCTCACACAGGTATACACACACCTCACACACACACACCTCTCTCACACAGGTATACACACACCTCACACACACACCTCTCTCACAAGCACACACAGGTATACACCTCACACACACAGGTATACACACACCTCACACACACACACCTCTCTCACAAGCACACACAGGTATACACCTCACACACACACACCTCTCTCACAAGCACACACAGGTATACACCTCATACACACAGGTATACACACACCTCACACACACACACCTCTCTCACAAGCACACACAGGTATACACCTCACACACACAGGTATACACACACCTCACACACACACACCTCTCTCACAAGCACACACAGGTATACACCTCACACACACAGGTATACACACACCTCACACACACACACCTCTCTCACAAGCACACACAGGTATACACCTCACACACACAGGTATACACACACCTCACACACACACACCTCTCTCACAAGCACACACAGGTATACACCTCACACACACAGGTATACACACACCTCACACACACACACCTCTCTCACACAGGTATACACACACCTCACACACACACACCTCTCTCACAAGCACACACAGGTATACACACACCTCACACACACACACCTCTCTCACAAGCACACACAGGTATACACACACCTCACACACACAGGTATACACACACCTCACACACACACCTCACACACACACACCTCACACACACAGGTATACACACACCTCACACACACAGGTATACACCTCACACACACACACCTCACACACACAGGTACACACCTCACACACACACCTCATACACACAGGTATACACACACCTCATACACACACACCTCTCTCACAAGCACACACAGGTACACACCTCACACACACAGGTATACACACACCTCATACACACACACCTCTCTCACAAGCACACACAGGTACACACCTCACACACACAGGTACTCACACACACACACACACTCACCCCATACACACACACACACACCTCACACTCACACACACACACACCTCACACACACAGGTACTCACACACACACACACTCACCCCATACACACACACCTCTCTCACAAGCACACACAGGTACACACCTCACACACACAGGTACTCACACACACACACACTCACCCCATACACACACACACACACCTCTCTCACGAGCACACACAGGTACACACACACACACACCTCACACTCACACACACCTCTCTCACACACACACACACCTCACACACATATCTCACACTCCCCATGTCTGGCTGTTCTCTCTCCCCAGGGTCTACGTGGTGTTCCTAACAACTACCTCTCTAGAACCTGGTGGAATCCTGTGTTTAACTTCCTGGAGAAGAATGTTCTAGAAGCAGTTCCCTGCACGTTCTCCTGGCCCATCTCACTGCGCTCCCTCTGCCCTCACCCCCCCTGCCGACACTACGCCATGGTGCACAGCAGAGGAGAGGAGTGAGGAGGAGGGTAGGAGGAGGAGGAGAGGAGGAGGAGGAGAGGAGGAGGAGAGGAGGAGGAGGGGAGGAGGAGGAGGGGAGGAGGAGAGGAGGAGGAGAGGAGGAGGAGGGGAGGAGGAGGGGAGAAGGGGAGAGGAGATCCCTTCCACCCATCTCTCCCCCTCCTCAACCGCCTGCATCATCTCTTCTCCCTCTCTCTCTTTCCCCATGCTCTGACGGACCAATGGAAAACTGCCTTACTACTTCCCCCCTTTCCCTTGATGGACCAATAGGAAACAGTCTTACATCCCCCCTTCCCTGATGGACCAATAGGAGACTGAGCCAGACTGAGCAGAAGGGAAGGGATGTAGTTGTTATTGACATCACACACTGTTCCTGAAGCCGTGCTCTACAGCTGTTTATTAGTATTTAATTCCTTGTTGACTGTATTAACACTGTTCTTCGTTTTGATAATAAATCCCTTATTTCTACTCCTGTGATTGGTGGAGGGGCACTCAGAGGGGGAGGAGGAGGGCAAGAGGGGGGGAGGAGGGGGAGAGGGGAGGGAGGAGGAGAGGAGGAGGGGAGGGAGGAGGAGGAGGAGGGGGGGGGGAGGAGGAGGGAGGGAGGAGGAAGAAAAGAGAGAAGGAGTGAGAGATACTGGCTCTGTCCTCATCACTGTCCATCCAGAGGGAAGAGGTGTGTGTGTGTGAGAGAGACAGAGAGAGACAGAGGTGAGTTGGCGTCCAGTCTTGACAGTTCTGGTGTCTGTTCTGTAACTATGTATCTATCTAACTATAACACAACTCATCTCCATGACAACCTGGAGACACTGGAGACAACATAACACAGAAGAGAGGGGGAGGGAGGGGGGTAGAGATAAACAGAGAGAGAGAGAGCAACAGAGAAGGGCTTTTTATTTGTGTGCTCTATGTTACTGTGTGCTCTATGTTACTGTGTGCTCTATGTTACTTGGTCTCTCATCTTCACATTCTGACTAAAAGTTTCTGAATTGTCATAAGTTCCCATCCAGCCGCGGCGCTGCCTGTCACGCTCATGAACGCGAAACCTCCACCAATGAGAGGCTAGCGCGAAGGGAGCGGTTATTTTGCCATCGCGTGCAAGACAACTCTCCCAAACCTTACGTAACAACAATAGACATATTAAATGTATAGACGCGTCTTCTGTTCACCGGGTTTTGCAGCTTAATCATGGTTTGGTTTGGGAAGATAGCTCGACTGCACTTGGCTGCTCTCCGCTGCTTTCCGCCGCTCTACAGAACCGTGTCTCCGCTCGGCTCTACGGTAAATTCTGATTTTTTCTCAGATTTATCCTTTGTTTCTGTAGCCTAATTTCATTTCCTGTCGCGCGGTTTGATTCATTGTCCACCGCGCAGTTAAACTAAATCAAGTACATTCCTCATAAATCCCAAACCGCACGCGGTAGTTCCTTCCTCAAACTATTACATTTTCCCCCGAACTTCCATTTCCGCAATTTTGTGGAGAAGACCTGACTTGCGCGAGAGGGTCGCGGTGTTGCTGTGGTGGAAGGCAGACCGGGGAAAGCGGGACTTAGGTCTGGGCTGAAAGTTTTCGCAGGTTCTCTCGCGTCAAGGCGCCGTTATTGATTGACTGATTAATTGATGTGTTCCAAGCGCGTGTCCCGGTGTGTTTGAACGGTGATGTGAAGAGAAGGATTTGTCCCGAGAAACGGAAAATATCCTGTTCGAGCTCGAGGGCTTCCCTCCTCCCAGTTACAGGCTGTAGTACTTTACACTACTCCTGTTTATCCATGTGTGTGTGTATGTATATGTTTGTGTATGATGTGTGTACATATCTGTGTGTATGGTGTGTGTGTGTGTGTGTGTGTGTGTGTGTGTGTATGGTGTGTGTGTGTATGGTGTGTGTGTGTGTGTGTGTGTGTCAGGCCAGACTTTGGTGTTTGCAGGCGTCTCCCGTTCTGTACTACAGCACTCTACCTTCCTCTGCTGGTGAGAGAGAGTACTGCACACAACACACCATACACAAAGACACATATACACACATATACACACTATACACACACAGAAACATACACCACTAACTAACCCTGATCCTGTCGTATACATGGTGCTGTGTGTATCATCACTATGAACCACTACATACTGCATAAACAAACTAAAACACTGTGTCCTCATATAGCGAATCATCACCATGGCTGAGATCATTTCTGTCCACCCTCCCCTCTCTTCTCACATATATACAGTATATATATACATGTCCTCACATATGCAATATGTACATACAGTACATCATGTTATTCCTTCATCAGACACTTGTATCCAAAGTGATGTACAGACAGTGCATGTGAAAGTACAGCAGGAGTTCAAGGATCAGAAGTGTTCAGACTTCTGACTGTTTGGTGGTCGGTTGAGGAACGGTGTAAAATAAGATGTTTTACCGTCTCCCCCAGACCTGAGCGTGCACTACAAACATGGCCGCCCCACCCTGTCCCTCCCCCTCCCCTCCCGCCAGGAGCGATGTCACTTCCTGCTCCGCCCGTTGCTAATGAGTGTTGATGACTTCCTGTCTGACATCCAGAAGGAGGATCCTGGAGTGACGACTGCTGCTGTCCTCACCTCTGGTACACACACACACCACACACACACACACCCCACACACCACACACACACCACACACACCCCACACACCACACACACACCACACACACACCCCACACACACACCACACACACATACACTAGTACAAACACAATGTCAAATTGTCTCTCTCCCCTCCCCTCCCTCCCTCCCTCCCTCCCTCCCTCCCTCCTCTCCCTCTCCAGAAGGAGGAAAGGTTTCCTCTAGCACCTCCATGGACACGGTGCTGAAACAGAACTTCCTGCTGCAGCTCAACAGCACTGTGTACACCGTCCACTCTGCTGGGGGAGGTATGGAGGGGAGGGGGGGGGGGGAGGGAGAGATATAGTGAGTGATGGAGGGAAAGAGAGCGACAGAGAGAGATGAAGAGAGAGATGAATGGGATGAAGAAAGCAAGAAAGTAAGAGAAAAGTGTGTCTGACTTTGTTACTCTGAACCCCTTCCTCCCCCTCCCCTCCCCCTCCCTCCCCTCTCCTCCTCCCTCTCCTCCTCCCTCCCCTCCCTCCCCTCTCCTCCTCCCTCCCCTCTCTTTCTCCCTCCCCTCTCCCCCAGACTGCCATGAGCATGTGACCATGCCAGAAGACCTGAAGGAGCTGGTGTTGATGCTGCACTGTGCTCTCCAGCTGCCTGGTCACCAGCTCCACACACACTCTCAGCTGCAGCAGCGCAGACACACACTCACACAGGAGCTGGCCCCTCTGGAGCAGGTACACACACACCACACACACACACCACACACACACTCACACAGGAGCTGGCCCCTCTGGAGCAGGTACACACACACCACACACACACACACACCACACACACACACACCACACACACACTTTCACAACAACCATTTTGTCTCAAAGACTAACGGTGTGTGTGTGTGTGTGTGTGTGTGTGTGTGTCAGGTGCGGGCCCAGTTGGCGAGGGAGGCGGAGTCTCATGCATCGTGTGTTACGTGGGCGGGGCTTGCGTTCCTCTCTCTGCAGGGAGGATTCCTGGCCTACCTCACCTGGTGAGAGGAGGGAGGAGGGTTCTACCTCACCTGGTGGGAGGAGGGGCCTACCTTACCTGGTGGGAGGAGGGAGGGCCTACCTCACCTGGTGGAAGGAGGGAGGGAGGAGGGGGGCCTACCTCACCTGGTGGGAGGAGGGGCCTACCTCACCTGGTGAGAGGAGGGAGGGAGGAGGGGGGGCCTACCTCACCTGGTGGAAGGAGGGAGGGAGGAGGGGGGGCCTACCTCACCTGGTGGGAGGAGGGGCCTACCTCACCTGGTGGGAGGAGGGAGGGAGGGAGGAGGGGGGGCCTACTTCACCTGGTGGGAGGAGGGGCCTACCTCACCTGGTGGGAGGAGGGGCCTACCTCACCTGGTGGGAGGAGGGGCCTACCTCACCTGGTGGGAGGGAGGGGGGGTTGTCCTCACCTGGTGGGAGGAGGGAGGGAGGGGGGGTTGTCCTCACCTGGTGGGAGGAGGGAGGGAGGGGGGGTTGTCCTCACCTGGTGGGAGGAGGGAGGGAGGGGGGGTTGTCCTCACCTGGTGGGAGGAGGGAGGGAGGGGGGGTTGTCCTCACCTGGTGGGAGGAGGGAGGGAGGGGGGGTTGTCCTCACCTGGTGGGAGGAGGGAGGGAGGGGGGGTTGTCCTCACCTGGTGGGAGGAGGGAGGGAGGGGGGGTGTCCTCACCTGGTGGGAGGAGGGAGGGAGGGGGGGTGTCCTCACCTGGTGGGAGGAGGGAGGGAGGGGGGGTGTCCTCACCTGGTGGGAGGAGGGAGGGAGGGGGGGTGTCCTCACCTGGTGGGAGGAGGGAGGGAGGGGGGGCCTACCTCACCTGGTGGGAGGAGGGAGGGAGGGAGGAGGAGGGGCCTACCTCACCTGGTGGGAGGAGGGAGGGAGGGAGGAGGGGGGGCCTACTTCACCTGGTGGGAGGAGGGAGGGAGGGAGGAGGGGGGGCCTACTTCACCTGGTGGGAGGAGGGGCCTACCTCACCTGGTGGGAGGAGGGGCCTACCTCACCTGGTGGGAGGAGGGGCCTACCTCACCTGGTGGGAGGAGGGGCCTACCTCACCTGGTGGGAGGAGGGAGGGAGGGACAGTCAGACCAGACTGCTTCTACACCACAGTGTTCCTGATCACTGATATGTGTGTTTTACCCTAACCCCAGGTTTGTGTTTGCGTGGGACGTGATGGAGCCAGTCACCTACTTCCTCACCTACGCCACCAGCATGGGCTTCCTGGGGTACTACGTACTCACCAAGCAGGTGTGTGTGTCCACTACGTACTCACCAAGCAGGTGTGTGTGTCCACTACGTACTCACCAAGCAGGTGTGTGTGTCCACTACGTACTCACCAAGCAGGTGTGTGTGTCCACTACGTACTCACCAAGCAGGTGTGTGTGTCCACTACGTACTCACCAAGCAGGTGTGTGTGTCCACTACGTACTCACCAAGCAGGTGTGTGTGTCCACTACGTACTCACCAAGCAGGTGTGTGTGTGTGGATGCTTGGAGTAGAATATTTATATTTGTATGTTTTTTGTCTGTGTGTGTGTGTGTGTGTGTCAGGACCTGGTTTATCCTGACGCTAAAGATCGTCAGTTTCTACACTTTTTCTACAAGAGGGCAGCAAAGAAGCACTTCAATGTTCACCAGTACAACCTGCTGAGGAAGGAGCTGGCTATGGTATGACCCTTACACACACACACACACACACATATACACACACACACACACACACACGCTCCTAACACTAACTGTGTGTGTGTGTGTGTGTAGGTTGAGAGCGATCTGAAGCGTTTAAGAAATCCTCTTGAGCTGAAGATACCAGTGGACCAGATCCAGGCCCACAACTGAAGACACGCACACACACACATTTATTCATTTAGCAGACGCTTTTATCCAATGCGACTTCCAAGAGAGAGCTTTACAAAAAAGCACACACACACACGCGCGCATGCATTATCTGGTCTGTTCTGTGTCTGTTTAGATAAACTAAACTACTTCCTGGATGTTGTGTTGCCTTCTGTCCTTGTTCAGATACATCAGCCAGAAGCTGTTCATCATTCAGAGACACACACACCACACACCACACACACCACACACAAACACACAAACACCACACACACCAAATAGAGACAAAAAATAAGCCATCTCTTTATTGCATTCTTTAAGGCAACTGTTTATAAATTCCAATTCTGAGTACAATGTTGTCTTACAGACATACATGGACCATAGAAGTTCCTCACTGTCTCTCTCTCGCCCCTCCTCTAGAGGGCTCCCTGATGGCTCCTCCCCCCTCATGGCTCCTCCTCCTCGTGGCTCCTCCCCCCTCCTCTAGAGGTGTCTGGTGATGGCATCCCAGCCAGTGATTCCTCGTATCCACTCAAAGTAATGAGCCACCTGAGAGGAGAGGAGAGGAGAGAGAGAGGGGGGGTGAGAGAGAGAGGGAGTTAGAGGAGAGAGAGGGGTGAGAGAGAGGGTTAGAGGAGAGAGAGAGGGGGGGTGAGAGAGAGAGGGAGTTAGAGGAGAGAGAGGGGTGAGAGAGGGAGTTAGAGGAGAGGAGAGAGAGAGGAGGGTGAGAGGGGGAGGGAGGGAGAGAGAGGGAGTTAGAGGAGAGAGAGAGGGGGGTGAGAGAGGGAGGGAGAGAGAGGGAGTTAGAGGAGAGAGAGGAGGGGAGGTGAGATTGTTACCTGTGTGCTGAGATGAACGCAAGGTAACTTCAGTAGATTTTTCTGGTATCAATACTGTACTTCACTATTTATTTTTCAGACAACTTTTTACTTTACGAAAGGTTAAAAAAATATATTTTGTAAAAAAGTTTTGAAAGGTTGAAAA
Source organism: Osmerus eperlanus (assembly GCF_963692335.1). Classification (NCBI taxonomy): domain Eukaryota; kingdom Metazoa; phylum Chordata; class Actinopteri; order Osmeriformes; family Osmeridae; genus Osmerus; species Osmerus eperlanus. Next base: position 275,044 of record NC_085040.1, read on the forward strand.
AACATTTGCGAAAAAAAGTTGAGAAAAAAATGATTTTAAACGTGAAGCTTTTTGTGACTTTTTTTTTTAAGGCTGAAAACATATATATTTTTTTTTTTTTGAAAGGTTGAAAAAACATTAGTAAAAAAAGGTTCCTGACTTATTTACTTTAACTTGAGTGAAAAAGTGTAGTCGGTATTTCAACTTTCACCAGTCTTTTTAACCCTCGTGCTGCCTTCGGGTCACATGACCCAAAGGTTCATAACGAACCATTGTTGTGTTTACCCAATTTTACCCAATACAAAAACAAATAAAAATAATTTTCTTTTAACCATTCCAATGTGGGGGGTCTGAGACAGCCCGACAGTTAAAAGAAAATGCTTCACTTTGTTTTTGTATGAGGTAAATTTGTCGCAATACGACGGTGGGTCACAATGACTGATGGGTCAGAATGACCCGAAGATAACACAAGGGTTAAACATGAGTATCTGTACTTCTACTGAGTGAAAGATGTGCGTACTTTTGTACCTGTGTGTAGACTCCAAAGAGGAGAGAGAGGTGAGTGTTAGAGAGTGTGCAGAGATGGGAAATAACAAATTACAAATACTTACTGTACTTAAGTAGATCTTTCTGTTATCAGTACTTACTGTACTTTACTTCACTATTTACCTTTAAAAAATATGAAACTTTTTTTGTCGTTTTGTGTGGAAAAAAGTTTCCCCAAAAAGTTAGAAAAAAAGTTTCACAAAAGGTTTCGCAAAGAATTATCCCCCAAATTAAAAAAAATTATTAAAAAAAAAAAGTTTCAAAAAAAGTTTCAAAAAAAGTTTCAAAAAAAGTTTCAAAAAAAGTTTCAAAAAAAGTTTCAAAAAAAGTTTCAAAAAAAGTTTCAAAAAAGTTTCAAAAAAAGTTTCAAAAAAAGTTTCAAAAAAAGTTTCAAAAAACGTACTTTTGACATCTCTGCCTGTGTGTAGACCCCAGAGAGGAGAGAGAGAGGGAGGGAAGGGAGAGTGTTACCTGTGTGTAGAGCCCAGAGAGGAGAGAGAGAGGGAGGGAAGGGAGAGTGTTACCTGTGTGTAGAGCCCAGAGATGAGAGAGAGAGGGAGGGAAGGGGGAGTGTTACCTGTGTGTAGACTCCAGGGAAGCCAACTGCTCCACATTCCTCCCCCCAGGAGACGATGCCCCACAGGTAGGACACTCCCAGACTGTCCTCACACACCAGGGGGCCCCCGGAGTCCCCCTGACAGGAGTCCACGTCCCCGTCCAGGTCCCCTGGGGGGGGGGGGCAGTTTAGTTATTCAGGAGGAGACAGGGAGAGAGAGGGAGGTAGAGGAGAGAAAGAGGTAGAGCAGGTAGAGAGAGGTAGAGGAGAGATGGAGGGAGAGGAGAGAGAGAGGGGGTAGAGATCTCCTACCTGCACACATCATCCCAGGTTTGAAGCGATCCTTGTAGTATTTCTCACAGTCAGGAATCAGGGACACATTAGCCCACAGCAGCTCGTTAGCTGATTTTCCCTCTACACACACACACAGACAGAACAGAAAATATAAACACAGTTGGGGAAGACAGACAGGTACATAGACTGACAGACAGACAGACAGACAGACAGACTGGCAGACAGACAGACAGACAGACAGACAGACTGACAGACAGGTACATAGACTGACTGACTGACTGACTGACTGACTGACTGACAAACAGACAGACAGACAGACAGACAGATAGGCAGACAGACTGACAGACTGACAGACAGGCACCTTTGTTGCGGCCCCAGCCAGAGATGCTGCAGGTGTGGTTTGGCTGGAACAGCTGCTGGCTCCAGGGGACACACACAGCGCTCACAGCAGGGTTCTGCTCCAGACACCTCTCCTCAAATGGAAGCTTCTTCAGCTCGATCAGCGCTATGTCGTTCTCATAGGTCCCAGAGTCAAACCTACACACACACATGTACATACAGACACACACACACACATGTACATACAGACACACACATGTACATACAGACACACACACACACGAGGGTCAAGGGTTAGGGTCAGGGGTTAAGGGTCATTACTTGTAGTGGATGTGGATCTCCTTGACAGGATTAGGGTCAGGGTCAAGGGTTAGGGTCAGGGTCAGGGGTTAAGGGTCATTACTTGTAGTGGATGTGGATCTCCTTGACAGGAACGATGTCTGTGGTTCCCTGAGGGGATCTCTTCTTCCACACAGAGAACTTCACCATGAAGTTGTTGGGTCTAGGCCTGAGTACACACACACACACACACACAGAGTGAGGACACAGCACCCTCCCAGGTACACACACACCTGACACAGTGGGGACACAGCACCCTCCCAGGTACACACACACACACCTGACACAGTGAGCAGCAGTAAGGACCCAGCACCCTCCCAGGTATGCTCCTCCACAGTCGACCTTGCCGTTGTCCTCAATGGCCACCTGCCACTGGATCTGGGTCTGCAACCCAGCAGGGGAGTGAGTGTGAGGGTGCATGTGTGTGAGTATGTGTGTGTATATGTGTGTGTGTGTGTATGTGTGTGTACGTGTGTGTGTGCGTATGTGTGTGTGTGTCCTACTGGCTTGGCTGGGACTCCTCCCACGACCCGTTTGTGTCTGGTCCTGGAGTCCTCCTCCCTGATCACCATGGTGAGGTTGGGTCGTCCACACTGCAGGGTCATCAAGGTCTTCTTCGCAATCTGGATTTCTGATATATACACACACACACACAGGATCAGTGTCAGGTATTCAGCTCCAAGCAGAGATTTTCAGATACTCACCGTTCCTGGGAGAGATGAACTTCTTTTCAATGACTGAAAGACAGAAAATATCATGATTAGGGTTAGAAAACATCCGTTTTAGTTTGTGTGTTTGCTCATCTTTGGTGTTGAGTACCTGGTTGGTGTGTGTGTGTGTGTCAGTGTTGGGTACCTGGCTGGTGTGTGTGTGTCAGTGTTGGGTACCTGGCTGGTGTGTGTGTGTGTGTCAGTGTTGGGTACCTGGCTGGTGTGTGTGTCAGTGTTGGGTACCTGGCTGGTGTGTGTGTGTGTGTCAGTGTTGGGTACCTGGCTGGTGTGTGTGTCAGTGTTGGGTACCTGGCTGGTGTGTGTGTGTGTGTCAGTGTTGGGTACCTGGATGGTGTGTGTGTGTGTGTCAGTGTTGGGTACCTGGCTGGTGTGTGTGTCAGTGTTGGGTACCTGGCTGGTGTGTGTGTCAGTGTTGGGTACCTGGCTGGTGTGTGTGTGTGTGTCAGTGTTGGGTACCTGGCTGGTGTGTGTGTCAGTGTTGGGTACCTGGCTGGTGTGTGTGTGTGTGTCAGTGTTGGGTACCTGGATGGTGTGTGTGTGTGTGTCAGTGTTGGGTACCTGGCTGGTGTGTGTGTCAGTGTTGGGTACCTGGCTGGTGTGTGTGTCAGTGTTGGGTACCTGGCTGGTGTGTGTGTGTGTGTCAGTGTTGGGTACCTGGATGGTGTGTGTGTGTGTGTCAGTGTTGGGTACCTGGCTGGTGTGTGTGTCAGTGTTGGGTACCTGGCTGGTGTGTGTGTGTGTGTCAGTGTTGGGTACCTGGATGGTGTGTGTGTGTGTGTCAGTGTTGGGTACCTGGCTGGTGTGTGTGTCAGTGTTGGGTACCTGGCTGGTGTGTGTGTGTGTGTCAGTGTTGGGTACCTGGATGGTGTGTGTGTGTGTGTCAGTGTTGGGTACCTGGCTGGTGTGTGTGTCAGTGTTGGGTACCTGGCTGGTGTGTGTGTGTGTGTCAGTGTTGGGTACCTGGATGGTGTGTGTGTGTGTGTCAGTGTTGGGTACCTGGCTGGTGTGTGTGTCAGTGTTGGGTACCTGGCTGGTGTGTGTGTGTGTGTCAGTGTTGGGTACCTGGATGGTGTGTGTGTGTGTGTCAGTGTTGGGTACCTGGCTGGTGTGTGTGTGTGTCAGTGTTGGGTACCTGGCTGGTGTGTGTGTGTGTGTCAGTGTTGGGTACCTGGCTGGTGTGTGTGTGTGTGTCAGTGTTGGGTACCTGGCTGGTGTGTGTGTGTGTCAGTGTTGGGTACCTGGCTGGTGTGTGTGTGTGTGTCAGTGTTGGGTACCTGGCTGGTGTGTGTGTGTGTGTCAGTGTTGGGTACCTGGATGGTGTGTGTGTGTGTGCCAGTGTTGGGTACCTGGATGGTGTGTGTGTGTGTGTCAGTGTTGGGTACCTGGCTGGTGTGTGTGTGTGTGTGTGTGTCAGTGTTGGGTACCTGGCTGGTGTGTGTGTGTCAGTGTTGGGTACCTGGCTGGTGTGTGTGTGTGTGTCAGTGTTGGGTACCTGGATGGTGTGTGTGTGTGTCAGTGTTGGGTACCTGGCTGGTGTGTGTGTGTGTGTCAGTGTTGGGTACCTGGCTGGTGTGTGTGTGTGTGTCAGTGTTGGGTACCTGGATGGTGTGTGTGTGTGTCAGTGTTGGGTATCTGGATGGTGTGTGTGCCAGTGTTGAGTACCTGGCTGGTTTGTGTGTGTGTGTCAGTGTTGGGTACCTGGCTGGTGTGTGTGTGTGTGTCAGTGTTGGGTATCTGGATGGTGTGTGTGCCAGTGTTGGGTACCTGGCTGGTGTGTGTGTGTCAGTGTTGGGTACCTGGCTGGTGTGTGTGTGTCAGTGTTGGGTACCTGGATGGTGTGTGCCAGCAAACCTACCTCCGGTCTCCTGACGGGACTCGTCCACTCCGTCCAGACAGTCCTGCACGCCGTCTCCCACCGCCTCCCTGGACACACACACACCTGACGGGCAGCGGAACGCATCGCCTCTGCACTCTGCTCAGGAGAGAGGAGGGAGGAGGAGCGGAGAGGGGATGAGAGAGGAGGAGAGGGGATGAGGAGATGAGGGGATGAGGGGATGAGGGCAGAGGAGATGAGAGGATGAGGAGATGAGGGGATGAGGAGATGAGGGGATGAGGGGATGAGGGCAGAGGAGATGAGAGGATGAGGAGATGAGGAGATGAGAGAGGATGAGAGGGGATGAGGGCAGAGGAGATGAGAGGATGAGGAGATGAGAGAGGATGAGGGGAAAGGAGATGAGAGAGGATGAGGATGAGGGGATGAGGGAATGAGGGGAGAGGAGATATGAGAGGATGAGGGGATGAGGAGATGAGGGGATGAGGGCAGAGGAGATGAGGGGATGAGGGCAGAGGAGATGAGAGGATGAGGAGATGAGAGAGGATGAGGGGAAAGGAGATGAGAGAGGATGAGGATGAGGGGATGAGGGAATGAGGGGAGAGGAGATGAGAGAGGATGAGAGGATGAGGGGATGAGGAGATGAGGGGATGAGGATATGAGGGGATGAGGGGATGAGGAGATGAGGGGATGAGGGGAGACAGGAGGACCTACGTTGGCAGCACATCTCGTCGCTGAGGTCTCCACAGTCGTCCACCCCGTCACACGCCGTCTCCGTCTCCACACACTTCCTGTTCACACAGAGGAACCCTGCACACGCCTCCTCTGCAGGGGCCAATCAGGGACAGGGAACAGTTACAAACAACCAATAGGATTTGCTCATATTGGGGACCAGAAAGACGGTAGGAGACTAGGTTGCGACCTTTTGTCTGATTGTAGCAGGTCGCCGTGGCAACCCTGTCGCCGCGGGCGATGGGCCTCAGGCCGGAGAAGGAACACTCGGCCAAGGAGTTCTCGTAACCCTGACAACGCACCCTGAGGCAGCGGTACGGCTTGTCGTCCATGGAGATGGAGTCATAACTCTCAGACCCTGCAAGACGAGCACCCCTACACACACACACACACACACACACCACACACACACTAGTGGGTACACTGTACTAGTGGGTATGTGTGTGGTATTTGTGTGTGTGTACTTACAGCTTGTCCCCCCTCTGGTCTCTACAGATGACATTTGCAGCAGCTGTGTTCCAGCCCTCCTCACACACCAGCAGGGCTCCAGATCCAGGCAGGTCCAGTCCCACCTGGCCCTGCTGGCCCAGGGACGAGCTGAACACCTGGCTCTCTGGAGGGGGAGAGGCAGGTACTACAACTACCACACCTGTGATGTCATCAGGTACTACAACTACCACACCTGTGATGTCATCAGGTACTACAACTACCACACCTGTGATGTCATCAGGTACTACAACTACCACACCTGTGATGTCATCAGGTACTACAACTGCCACAGCTGTGATGTCATCAGGTACTACAACCATAGATATATATAAAGGGTAGATGTCTCGTCCGCGTTGCCGGACAACGGAGTCGAACGTCTGCACATGGCGGCCATCTTGCTACAGTCAACTCGCTCACCCATAACATTGTGTTGGTGCTACATGTACTTTTTAAATGACCATAACTTGCTCAATTTTCAACCGATTTTTAAACGGTTTGGTTTGTTATCAACGTCAGAGATGCCGTTATGCCACTGCATACTTATGAATAATTGTTAAAAAAAAAAAATAGAATAGAAGTATGCAGTGGCATAACGGCATCTCTGACGTTGATAACAAACCAAACCGTTTAAAAATCGGTTGAAAATTGAGCAAGTTATGGTCATTTAAAAAGTACATGTAGCACCAACACAATGTTATGGGTGAGCGAGTTGACTGTAGCAAGATGGCCGCCATGTGCGGACGTTCTAGACTACGCTGTACGACATCTAGTCTTTATATATATCTATGACTACAACTACCACACCTGTGATGTCATAATAGTATGACACTGCATATCATAACGTCACAGAACTGTGATGTTAGATGTGTGATGTCATAATCGACGATTAACAGAACTACAAATTAAAACTATGAAAATAGTTAGAACTATGAATATAGAATAGAACTATAACGTCACAATTAGCTACAACTAACGGAACTGTGATGTCATAATTGATTGTGTCGAACAGAAGTGTGATGTATTAATAAGGGGGCGGTCTTACCGGTACACTTCTTTGCAAAGTGGGACATGAAGGGCTTCTTGCTGGCACAGGACACCGCCATCACCTGGCAGTAGGAGGAATAGCGCCTCCCGTTCAGACCACACACAAACGCCTGCTCCTCCGACGGACACTGGTACGGTATCTTACACACACACCTGCAGGGTGGACATGGGTGAGCCGGTATGCACACACACACACACACACACACACACACACAGTCTTACACTCTCAATCCCACACACACACTGTCTCACTGATACACACACACACACTCTCTCTCAGCCCTGCGCCTCACATGCCCTTCAGGCAGCGTTCCCATGGTGAGCAGAAGGTGTGGCTGCAGGTGTGTCGGGTCAGGTTCCTGCCCAGGCACAGGGGGGGGCCCACCACGCTGTCCTGGCGGGGCAGGGGGGCCTGGGTGGGGGCCTGGGTGGGGGGAAGGTTCGAGACCCTGCTCTGCTCCTGGGGGGTAGGTAGCTGCAGGGTCAGAGGTCACACATTTTACTTTTATAGACTGAATCTGTTTGTGCAGAGTGTGTGTGTGTGGATAGTATGTGTTTGTTAATAGTAGTGTGTGTGTGTGTGTGTGTGGTACAACTCACCGAGGTGGTGTGTGTGAGGAGGAGAGCCAGTAGCAGCAGAAGTGTCTCCTGTATCCGTGACGACCTCATGATGTGTCCTCACAATACGTCCTCTCTGCTGGACCACCAGTTACACGCTGCTCTCTCTCTGCTGGACCACCAGTTACACGCTGCTCTCTCTGCTCTCTCTTCTCCTCCTGTGTCTCTCTTCTCTCACCTCTCTCTACTTCTCTTAGTTCTCTCTCTTCTCCCACTGCTCTCTCTACTCTCTCTGGTCTCTCTGCTCTCTCTGGTCGTCCTGTCCTCTGTGTCCACTACAGACCAGGTCTCTTGTTAATCAGTAGCTGCTTGTGTCTACAGTGTCTGCCCTCTCACCTGCAGTTTATCGACATCACTGCTCCTGCCAGTAAGTCAGCAGGGGACTTTCATCACAAGCAAATACACCGACCATCTCTGTGTGTGTGTTATTATGTATGGTAAAGTGTGTGTGTGTGTGTGTGTGTGTGTTAGTGTGATAGGATGGTGCAACATCTGAATGGATTTTAACAAAAGAAGACTGAAGGAGTCTAATGCAAAAATACATCATGCAGTATTATATGTATGTATATACATAGCCTTCATATATCCATATGAATGCATATATATTCTGAAAATGTATGTATTCAGAAAAACAGAGTAGTATGTGAACAGTCTACAGGTACGTATGTGTTTGTGTATTCAGAGCAAGAAACAGACGTATTAATCTCATGTGTTTATTGCTATCGCCAGTCACACAGAGAGAACACATCGAGTCCTGTATACAGACTATATATAGTTAGAGAACACATCGAGTCCTTTATACAGACTATATATAGAGTCCATGGATGACAGCTTCCTCTGCAGAACGAGCGGTCACAAACACTGTTCCTCCATGACGTACACGCCTGTCTTCCCATCCTCGCTGCTGGTTTATGGTTTTGTGCGTTTGATCTAACTCTAACTGGATGGAGATATAGAACACCTTTATTATTACTATAATTAGCTGTAGTGAATGTCCTGCAAATAATGTATCTCCATTCAGCTAGCTAGGTGTCAACAGTAGTTAGGTATAGCTAGATATCGACAGTAGCTAGCTAGGTGTCGACAGTAGCTAGCTAACGTTAGGTATCGACAGTAGCTAGCTAGTTATGGACGGTACCTAGTTGACTTCCTATGGCTTAACCCCTTAACAAGTACACACCTTCATTAAAGCTGACTGTTCTACAAGCTGGTTCCAGAACTCTTGACTTTTCTACAAGTGGTTTTAAAACGTATTGTGACTGACAGAAGGAAGGAGAGCAGTGTTCTAAGAAATATAGGCTATGTGTGTTTAGACTCTGGACAAGGGGGAGTTACCCTAGTCCTGGTGATTGCACAACCCACATCTCAGCTTAAGACAAGATACACACACCCACGCATGTAACACACACACGTAACACACACACACAGAGCAAGGCAACTGGTTGGTTTCTGCATGGAGTGTATATTACCCCTTTGTACAGCTGAGTTCATCTTCTCTGACCTTGCTGCTTTACTAACATGTCCTGGAGGCTGGAGGTACCGTGCACACACACACTCACACACACACTAACCCTCACACACACTCACTCAACCTCACACACACACACACTAACCCTCACACACACACACTCACCATCACACACACACACATTCACTCATACATACTTACACTCACATACATAGGCTACATACACAAGCACACGTACAAACATTCACAAGCGCACATTATTGCATTGTCATTTTGAGCTCTCTAACCATGAAGCAAAGAAGGCCTAACTAGGCCACAGGCAGGACACACACACAGTCAAATATTTGGTCTAAATTACAAAGACATGTATGTACATTAAAATGTAACCTATGATTGGTCCAAAAGAAGACAGACTGTGGTTGCCAGGTTGGAAGGTATGACCCTCTACCTGGGACCTGTAGTGTTGAGGAGACGGACTGTGGTGAGAACAGCCACCAGGGTCAACTCTGCCATGCTGCCTCTACACCAGCAGGTGGTGCTATGGAGTACCGTCAGACAGAACAGGCCATTACGTTAAAAACGGTCTCATTCATAACACACATCACCTGCTCCTCTGGGCCTAGACAAACGCCAAGGAGTGTGGTTACCAGGTTTGGTGTGTAACCCTCTGCAATAGACCCAGGGGCAGAGTGACCTAGACAAACAGCAGGGAGAGTGAAGGACAGGTGTTGGTTACGGAGAATGTATTGCTTATATATCAGTGGTTCAGTAAAGGCTGACGGCGATTGGATGCTGCACATATGGTAGCAAGAGAGTGTCTGGTGTGTGTGTGTGTGCGTGTGTGTTTAAGTGTCTAAGCCACTGTTGGTGACAAGGCTGAGTATTTAGTTCTCCGAGACCAAAATCTAAAATACACCACAGGCTTAATGTTGTTTGTGGAGGTCTTCTTCTGTGGTAAACCTCCCCATGGGTTTATGAATAGAAGTCTTCTTCTGTGGTAACGTCCACAGGTTTTGTATGAATACAGGTCTTCTTCTGTGGTAGCCTTCAATGGTTTATATGGGAATGAGGTCTTCTTCTGTGGTAGCCTGTAGTGGTTGTGCATGAGTCCAGGTCTTGTTCTGTGGTGTGGTAGTGGATCTCAGGGGGTGCTGATGGGAGATCCTTTGAGGCTGTTGAGGGCAGCGTGGATCCGGAAGTGCAGGCGTGACTCCATGGAGTAATCCTTGTAGTTGAGCCTGGGAATACACACACAAACCAGACACACACACACACCTAGATTACTTAAAAGCTTCCAGGGTGCTAGGTATGTGTCCCAGTCCTCTGTGTGTGTGTGTGTGTGGCGTACTTAGCGTTCTCGATGAAGCGCTGGGCCTTGGGGAAGTCTCCCTGCAGTTTGTAGAGCAGACCCAGCTCATACAGGGAGAAGGGCACCAGGTAGTGATCATACCTGATGCGACGCTCACTGCAGGACAGAGGACGGTCTGGTGTGAGTGTGTGTGAGTGTGTGTGTGAGTGTGTGTCTGGTGTGAGTGTGTGTGTGTGAGTTACCTGGAGAGCACCTGAGTGAAGCAGAGCTCGGCCTGCAGCAGTCTGCCCAGGTGTTTGAGACACAGCCCCTTCAGCATCTGCAGCAGACACTGGTCATCTGGGAGGTACTCTGAAGGACCTGGGGGGAGGAGCATGTGTGTGTGTGTGTGTGTGTGAGAGTATGGTATGTGTATGTATGTGATGTGTACGTGGTGTCGTCCTGTGTGTGTGTGTGTGTACATACTAGGGTCATCTTGTAGTTGCTGCTCGGCCGTTTCTATGGTGATGAGAAGACTCTCTGAGGCATCAGCTCTCTTCCCCACGATGGTGAAACCATTCCACACATACATCATCTCCTGCACACACACACACGCACACACAGTTAGTAGTGAGTGTGTTTGTAGTGTGTGTGTGTGTGAGTGTGTGTGTGTTAGTCTCACCAGTGCTGGCACCACCAGTTTGACAGGGTGTGTTAGTCTCACCAGTGCTGGCACCACCAGTTTGACAGGGTGTGTTAGTCTCACCAGTGCTGGCACCACCAGTTTGACAGGGTGTGTTAGTCTCACCAGTGCTGGCACCACCAGTTTGACAGGGCTCGAGGAGTTGTAGCGGCGGGACTTCCTGATAGCGAACTTCTCAGTGGGGATCGACTTCCCAGCTAGCCGCTGTTTCAGACCCTCCACCTGTCTGCACACACAATATGCACACACTGTTATAAGACGGTATAAGGTGTTACAAGGTGTTATAAGGCACAGTGATCATGCGTTGCAATCAGTAATAAGGTGTTATAAGACAATATAAGCAGTAATGTAGGATTTATAAGTAGTAATACAAGGTTATAAAGAGTAATATGCAGGATTTTGTGTTATAAGGCGTTATGAGCAGTAATAAGTTGTTATAAGCAGTAATAGGGTGTTATAAGCAGCAATAGTGTGTTATAAGCAGTAATAGGGTGTTATAAGCAGTAATAGGGTGTTAAGCAGTAATAGGGTGTTATAAGCAGTAATAAGGTGTTATAAGCAGTAATAGCGTGTTATAAGCAGTAATAGCGTGTTATAAGCAGTAATAAGGGGTTTCCTAACCTGAAGAGTTCCACAATGTTCTCTCCCGTCTTCTGTACCTCCTCTTCAGGAAGCATGCTGAGGATGGCAGCTTTCTGGTACACGTAGATAGCCTGCACACACACACACACACACACACACAGTGGATAAATGCTTGAGAGTGAGTGTATTGTGTGTGTGTGTGTGTGTACCTTGGACCAGCGGCTCTCCCTGCAGAGCAGGTCGGCGTAGCGGTAGGCCTCCAGCCAGTCCTGCTGGTAGGAGTAGGCCCACATCAGCTCCCAGTAGCACAGGTGGTGGATCTGCCTCCACTGCTGCTGGGACTGGATGCACTCCTGCAGCTTGGCCTGTGCCTGGGGCACACAGGGTTACACAGGGTTACACTGGGGCACAGGGTTACACAGGGTTACACTGGGGCACACTGGGGCACACTGGGGCACACTGGGTTACACTGGGGCACAGGGTTACACTGGGGCACACTGGGTTACACTGTGGCACACTGGGGCACACTGGGGCACAGGGTTACAAGGGTTAGAGAGGGGTTATGGAGGGTTAGAGAGGGTTATACTGGGTTATAGAGGGGGAAGAGGCGTTCTAGAAAGTGAGGTATGGATAGGGGAAGAGGGAGACCCACCTTTTCAAAGTTCCCCCTGAGCACAGCGATGCGAGCAGAGTAGAACAGGATGATCGAACCCTGGAGGAGACACACACGTCACAACACAACACATGGTGTGTGTGTGTGGGGTGTGTGTGTGTGTGTGGGGTGTGTGTGTGTGTGGGGTGTGTGTGTGTACGGACTCACGTTAGGATACCTGTCCAGGTACGGCTCCAGCAGAGCCTCAGCCTCCACTAAGTTCCCTTCTCCTGTCCCTGAAACACACCATCACACAGGGTTAGGTGTGTGTGTGTATGTGTGTTGTACCCAGTATGAGGCTGGTGTAGGTGTGTGTGTGTAGGGTTAGGCGTGTGTGGGTGTGTGTAAGGTTAGGCGTGTATGTGTGTGTGTGTAGGGTTAGGTGTGTGTGTGTGTGTGTAGGGTTAGGTGTGTATGTGTGTATGTGTGTGTGTGTGTAGGGTTAGGTGTGTATGTGTGTGTGTGTGTGTGTGTGTGTGTGTGTGTGTGTGTGTGTGTGTGTAGGGTTAGGCGTGTATGTGTGTGTAGGGTTAGGTGTGTGTGTGTAGGGTTAGGCGTGTGTGTGTGTGTGTAGGGTTAGGCGTGTGTGTGTGTGTAGGGTTAGGCGTGTGTGTGTAGGGTTAGGCGTGTGTGTGTGTAAGGTTAGGCGTGTGTGTGTGTAAGGTTAGGCGTGTGTGTGTGTAGGGTTAGGCGTGTGTGTGTGCGTGTAGGGTTAGGCGTGTGTGTGTGTGTGTAGGGTTAGGCGTGTGTGTGTGTGTGTGTGTAGGGTTAGGTGTGTGTGTGTAGGGTTAGGTGTGTGTGTGTAGGGTTAGGCGTGTGTGTGTGTAGGGTTAGGCGTGTGTGTGTGTGTGTAGGGTTAGGCGTGTGTGTGTGTGTGTGTAGGGTTAGGCGTGTGTGTGTGTGTGTAGGGTTAGGCGTGTGTGTGTGTGTGTAGGGTTAGGTGTGTACCCAGTATGAGGGTGACATAGGTGTGGTAGAACAGCAGGGTCAGAACACAGAGGATGGCTCTTAGACTGTGGCTGTTCGCTCCTTCAGACAGCTGGGCCAGGCCGAAGCTCTACAACACACACACACACACACACACAGTCAAGGTGGTAATGTTGCACCCTGCCTGCTGGCGTTCCTTGACTCTGACCAGTAATACTGTTAGAACTGCTGCGGTGCTTTCTACATGTACTGTTAGTAGAGGAGAAGGGAGAGAGAAAGAGAGAGAGAGAGAGAGAGAGAGAGAGAGAGAGAGAGAGAGAGAGAGAGAGAGAGAGAGAGAGAGAGAGAGAGAGAGAGAGAGAGAGAGAGAGAGAGAGAGAGAGAGAGAAGAGAGACAGAGAGAGGGGGAAGAGAGACAGAGAGAACAGAGAGAGACATAGACAGAGAGTAGGGACTGACTCTGTTTCCAGAGAAGCCGATGAACTCTAGCAACCGGAGAATCCTCTGAGGAAGAAGAGACAACATCTGAGAGAGGAGAGAGGGGGAGGAGAGGGGGAAGAGAGGGGGGAGAGGGGGGAGGAGAGGGGGAAGAGGGGGAAGAGGGGGGAGGAGAGGAAAGCAGGGCATAACATTTTTTACAAACATTTTATCAATCGATATCATGCACAAGTATCTTTGTCTCAAACACACCCTTACCAAAACACACATACACACTCACGAGATTGAAAGATCCGATGCCCAGTTTGACTCCACCCTCAAACTGTGTGAACGAATCAGTGTTGGCTCCCAGCTCCTGACTGGCCGCGAGGTAGTTCTGACACTCCCTGCCGGACAGACAGGAAATTACATCACAAACTGGGGTTAAACAGGAAGTGAGGTCATAGAGATAGTCTGTCAGTATGACCAAGGTTTAGAAAAACAAGCCTGAGTGTGTGTGAGTGGGTGTGTGTGGGTGTGTGTGAGTGTGGGTGTGTGTGGGTGTGTGTTGTTACTTGTAAATCTGGTAGCTGGTCCGGACCTTTATCCCTCCTTTGATGAAACTGATCATGTTTTCATCCTGAGAGAGAGGGGGGGGAGAAGGGAGGGAGAGAGAGAAAGTGAGAGAGCAAAATTGAGAGACAGAGAGAGAAATACAGAGAAAGGGAAGAGAGAGAGAGAGGGAAGAGAGAGAGAGGGTAGACAGAGACAGAGAGAGAGGGGGGAGAGAGGGGTAGACAGAGACAGAGAGAGAGGGGGGAGAGAGGGGTAGAAAGAGACAGAGAGAGAGGGGAGAGAAGCAAACGGTAGGAGCATTGCAGAGAGTAAAAACCTGACTAGTGTGATGTCACTTCCTGTTTGTGACATAATTTCCTCTCACCTGTATGAATGTGAGCGTAGCTTTCTGCAGAAGGCACTCAGCATAGCAGATCTCAGCATGCATCTCCTCTGAACACACACACCACACACACACACACACACCACACACACACAGAAGTTAGACTTATTGTCACAGTAAGGCATTGACGTCAAGGCACATGATAAGGTAACCTAGGTAACCACACACACCTTCTCTCAGGCTGTTGCTGGACTGTTTGCTCACCAGGTTGGATAAAGACTCCACCATAGAATTCTTCTTCCTGAACCTGGAGACACAGACACGCACACACATGCACAGACACGCACACAGAATGATTACAAGGTGTTGCTCTATTCATAAACAAACGCACACACACTCTTACACACACATACAGCAAATAAGAAGGATTACAATGTGTTGTTCAATTCATAAACACACACATTTACACACCCATTTACACACACACACGTACCTCTGGCAGGTCTGCAAGGCCTCTTTGATGGTTGCCATGGCAGCCTGGATGTCTCTGTGCTCGAAGGTCATAGCAGCCTGCATGACCAGGATGCTGCTGTACCCCAGAGCATGGTACATGCTGTCCTTCCACCTGCAGACACACACACACACCACACACACACATTCTCAGATTTTATTGACACACACACACACACACACATGTGCAGTCCTACCAGGGTCACACACACACACACAGTCCTACCAGGGTCACACACACACACACAGTCCTACCAGGGTCACACACACACACAGTCCTACCAGGGTCACACACACACACACAGTCCTACCAGGGTCACACACACACACAGTCCTACCAGGGTCACACACACACACACAGTCCTACCAGGGTCACACACACACACAGTCCTACCAGGGTCACACACACACACAGTCCTACCAGGGTCACACACACACACACAGTCCTACCAGGGTCACACACACACACAGTCCTACCAGGGTCACACACACACACACAGTCCTACCAGGGTCACACACACACACAGTCCTACCAGGGTCACACACACACACAGTCCTACCAGGGTCACACACACACACAGTCCTACCAGGGTCACACACACACACAGTCCTACCAGGGTCACACACACACACACAGTCCTACCAGGGTCACACACACACACAGTCCTACCAGGGTCACACACACACACAGTCCTACCAGGGTCACACACACACACAGTCCTACCAGGGTCACACACACACACAGTCCTACCAGGGTCACACACACACACAGTCCTACCAGGGTCACACACACACACAGTCCTACCAGGGTCACACACACACACAGTCCTACCAGGGTCACACACACACACACAGTCCTACCAGGGTCACACACACACACAGTCCTACCAGGGTCACACACACACACAGTCCTACCAGGGTCACACACACACACACACAGTCCTACCAGGGTCACACACACACACAGTCCTACCAGGGTCACACACACACACACAGTCCTACCAGGGTCACACACACACACAGTCCTACCAGGGTCACACACACACACAGTCCTACCAGGGTCACACACACACACACAGTCCTACCAGGGTCACACACACACACACAGTCCTACCAGGGTCACACACACACACAGTCCTACCAGGGTCACACACACACACAGTCCTACCAGGGTCACACACACACACAGTCCTACCAGGGTCACACACACACACAGTCCTACCAGGGTCACACACACACACACAGTCCTACCAGGGTCACACACACACACACAGTCCTACCAGGGTCACACACACACACAGTCCTACCAGGGTCACACACACACACACAGTCCTACCAGGGTCACACACACACACAGTCCTACCAGGGTCACACACACACACAGTCCTACCAGGGTCACACACACACACACACACAGTCCTACCAGGGTCACACACACACACAGTCCTACCAGGGTCACACACACACACACACACAGTCCTACCAGGGTCACACACACACACAGTCCTACCAGGGTCACACACACACACACAGTCCTACCAGGGTCACACACACACACACAGTCCTACCAGGGTCACACACACACACACAGTCCTACCAGGGTCACACACACACACACAGTCCTACCAGGGTCACACACACACACACAGTCCTACCAGGGTCACACACACACACAGTCCTACCAGGGTCACACACACACACAGTCCTACCAGGGTCACACACACACACACACAGTCCTACCAGGGTCACACACACACACAGTCCTACCAGGGTTTGAGCAGGACCAGGGCTTCTGAAAACTTGTTGTTGAGGACCAGGTGCAGCGCCACGCTCACCTCCTCTATGGAACTGTGAAGGTCCATCTGGGACGCCCTGAGAGAGAGAGAGAGAGAGAGAGAGAGAGAGAGAGAGAGAGAGAGAGAGAGAGAGAGAGAGAGAGAGAGAGAGAGAGAGAGAGAGAGAGAGAGAGAGAGAGAGAGAGAGGGGGGGGGGGAGAGGGAGGGAGGGGGAGAGAGCATGTGTGTGAGTATGTCTGTGTGTGTGAGTGTGTGGGGTGTGTGTGTGTGTACTAAATTACTCACACAGGTATCCGATCAAAGGCATCTTCAAAGCAGTCCTGTAAAACACACACTGATTAGAACACGCACACACATCTGAGAGAGAAGTGTGTGTGACGTGTGTGGTTTGCATGTCTGTGTTTATGTGTCTATGTGTGTGTGTGGTGTGTGTCTGGCAGACTACATGTAGCACTATAGCTAGCAGGCTAATAATAGCATCCGGCCAGCTCTCTTACATAATCTCTCAGTCTCCACACACCCCAACCCCCCCAACCCTCCCTCCCTCCCTCCCTCCCTCCCTCCCTCCCTGCTCTCTTCTAACCCTGTCAGCCTCAGTCTTGATCCCATCTGTCTCTCTTCCTCCTCTCTTCCTCCTCTCTTCCTCCTCTCTTTCCCTCTCTTCCTCCTCTCTTCCTCCTCTCTTCCTCCTCTCTTCCTCCCTCTGTGGACGAGTGCATGTGTGTGTCAGTTTGTGTATTTAACTATGTTTAATGAGATAAGCAGAGTCTTTCTCAGTGATCATCTATGATGATCCCAGTTAAACTGATCAGATTAAACACACACCACTAGTACACACACACACACACACACACAGTTTAGGGCCTCCTGGACGAGCTCTGCCGTGGGGACTATGGGAGTTGAGGCCTATCGTGGAGCTTTACCATGGGTGCGTAAGGTAACTTTATATTATTGTTGCTTGCTGTCCTACAGGTACACTCTTGCACTTTTGAGGTTCATGTGGTTTAATTTGTAACTTGTTTAACTACATGCTCTTATGATTCTTCCCATTGGCACTTATTTGCTTATGACAATGTATGCTTCATGTTTTGGCTACCCACAATGTTTTGGGGCTATGTCATTGTTTATGATCAGTGACCTATGCACTTTTGTAAAGCTCTCTCTTGGAAGTCGCTTTGGATAAAAGTGTCTGCTAAATGAATAAATGTAAATGTAAACTGTGTGTATGTGTAATGTAACTGTGTGTGTATGTGTAGTGTGTGTAATGTAACTGTGTGTGTATGTGTAGTGTGTGTAATGTAACTGTGTGTGTATGTGTAGTGTGTGTAATGTAACTGTGTGTAGTGTGTGTAATGTAACTGTGTGTGTGTAGTGTGTGTGTAGAGTGTATATGTGTGTGTGTAATGTGTGTGTAGAGTGTGTAATGTAACCCTTGTGTGAAGGGAAAGTCACAGTCTTGTTCCAGAGTTGATGACCTGCTTCCTAACCCTAGTGACTGACCCTCATCTGCAGTTTACAATGAACAAGCAGAACCACTGCACCGTTGCATGACTGAGTGTGTGTGTGTGTGTTATGTAACAGCTTAGCAAGTGTGTGTGCACAACTTGAGCATTATGGGTTGGGTGGTTGAGCTGGTCAACTGCCAGACAAAGAAATAAACACAGATTACTCTGTGTGCGTGAGTGTGTGGGTTTTCATGTGTGAGTGTATGTGTGAGTGTGTGGGTTTGTGAGTGTGAGATTGACTTCACATGATGCATGTGTATTCAGTTCCTATGTTTCCATAGTAACTGCTACTAAGACAGCTTAACTCAAACACATCCCTTTTCTCTTTCGATCACACACACACACACACACACACACACACACACACACACACACACACACACACACACACACACACACACACACACACACACACACAGAGAAACAAGTCTAAATTGAATAGGTCTCCAGAAAACAATGTGTCCCGAGGTCTGCTATTAGTCTGTTTATATGTGTATAGTATATGTGTGTGTGTTGGAAGAAAGAATGATCAACCTGTGAGGTACAGGTGGCCAGCCACTCCCTCGTACCCACACACCACACACACACACACACAGGTGGCCTTAACCCTCGTGCTGCCTTCGGGTCACATGACCCAAAGGTTCATAATGAACCATCGTTGTGTTTACCCAATTTTACCCAATACAAAAACAAATTAAAATAATTTTCTTTTAACCTTCGCAATGTGGGGGGTCTGAGACAGCCCAACGGTTAAAAGAAAATGCTTCACTTTGTCTTTGTATGCGGTAAATCTGTCGCAATACGACGGTGGGTCACAATGACTGATGGGTCAGAATGACCCGAAGATAACACAAGGGTTAAGGAGTGGAGGAGAGGAGAGGAGAGGGGAGAGGAGAGGAGGGGAGAGGACAGGAGGGGAGAGGAGAGGAGAGGAGGGGAGAGGACAGGAGGCGAGAGGAGGGGAGGGGAGGGGAGAGGAGAGGAGAGGAGAGGGGAGGGGATGGGATGGGATGGGATAGGATAGGATAGGAGAGGAGAGGAGGGGAGAGAGAAACACTGTTCCTCTCCTCTCCTCACTGTTTCTCCATCATTCAGCTGATAATGAGTCACAAGGTCATTCTACACGCACACACACATGCACGCACACGCGCGCACACACATACTCTAACCTCCCTGTTGAAGAGAGGCTCTCCTGTGTCTCAGCTGCTGTCATTAATTAATCATACTGGGGTGGTTAGGGTATGTTACCATCATGTCTACATGCAGGCCTCTCCCTTCTCCACACACACACACATATACCAAAAACACACCAAACAAATGCACATTACCCACATGTACGGTTGACCATGTCTAGCTCATCCCTCACACTCAACACATTCCAATCTGAGGTAATGATGATGTTTCTGTCAGTTCACCAGCCTTCCCTTCCAGCCAGCAAATAGGGAAATCAGACATCCGGCTGTTACACAACTTGTGGCTGCATGGAGACAGAGCTACATAGTGCTGCCTGTCTCCGTGTCTGCCTGTCTGTCTGCCTGCTTGTCTGCCTGTCTGCCTGCCTGTCTCCGTGTCTGCCTGCCTGTCTGCCTGTCTTCCTGCTTGTCTGCCTTCTTGTCTGCCTGTCTGCCTGTCTGCCTGTCTGCCTGCCTGCCTGCCTGTCTGTCTGTCTGTCTGTCTGTCTGTCTGTCTGCCTGCCTACAGCTGAAACTCTGTCAGCCCAGCGCCACGTCACAGAGGGTCTGGAGATCCAGGAGGCTCGAGCTGCTAGACCTTCTTCCTCTGACTCTCTCGGAAGTCGTGACCTATTAACACCACCGGCTGAGCGCGTTCACACCGTGACTGTCTGTCTGACACACCCTGAAACAGACGCGGGTAAGGTAGAAATGGAACGATGGGTTTTATTTCCCTTGATACGCTGATATTTTCCCCACATATTTTGTCCACGTGACCGTACAGAAGGCTACTCCCGGGAGTACAATGTCCGTCATAAGACACCACAATCTCGGGTTCACACCTCGGTTCACACGGTCTCATTTCACGCTCACCCGGTCTGCCCCCGGTCTGTCATAACGATTTCACGCTCACCCGGTCTGCCCCCGGTCTGTCATAACGATCCCCATCAGCGTCTACCTTCATCATAGAACCTACATTCATCGTCCCCATGCCCTTCCCCGGTACCGACGACTCACCTCATCCTCGTTACCGGCTCCGTTACCAACGTGTGCCATGTCTGTCTGTCTCCTCAGCAGAGTGGACACTCGGACAATCGAGATAAAAATACAAACGTTTTTTTTACGGTAAGAAGAGACAGCTACTCCATGTCGCGAGCGTCCGAAATGCTGTGGCCAGGTAGCGCGCTTGTGCGTGCGTACTAAACTGTATAGTCCCGGTCACGTAGAGCCCTTAATTCTTCTCAGTTGTTTCTCAGACGGGTGTTGCGAGCTGCGACTGTGAATTCGGTGACTTTCCCTGGTCGATGAACGCACCTCCGGAAAGCACAAACCGCGGAGCAGGGGCAGGGCCACCCCCGGTAACGACGCCACACCCACATTTCCACTCCTGCTCACGGAAGTTGACAGAGAGAGACATAGAGAAAAAGAGAGAGAGAAAGAGAGAGGAGGCGGGCGGGGAGGTGTAGGTTGGTGACACGTCACTGTCGCATAACCGAGCGGGACACGGAGTCTTAATAATTGCTTTATGATCTCGTGCGCTTTCAGCTTTCCATCTGCTCGTATTCCAGATTTGTAATACATGCATCATTGTTTTCATTCACGGCTCTGTGCGTGCCCTCCACGTTCCCACCCCCCCGTCTGTGACACAGATGTGTAGGTTTATCGATCAGTAGCAGAGGGAGTGTTTACAGTTGTAGGTTACAGACCAAGCGCATGTGGCTACCTGGTTATTTATAGCGCGAGCAAGAGCAACAAACCCACTGGAACGATCCTGGCCCCAGGCCGGTGTAAACCGCGAACGAGAGGCGGGTTTTACGAGTTCGTCATAGAAACTGCATTATACTTCTCCAAATATGATAGGCTGTGAATATATGTCTATGGCTGTGAGTGTTTGCGGAACGTGTTTACTGTGACGTGTCCCTGCGTTAGAGAATGATCTGGATATTAATTGTGACGGTGGCCTTTGCAGGACGAAAAGGTTCTGGTGTTGGATCTCATCACATCTCTGTCCATCCTGTCACAGTACGGACCGTGTCCTCTCTCCTACCCTGCACCTCTGAAAAAGCCCTGTAGGGGGCGAGAGAGGCAAAGAGTATCTTTGACAGAGGTCACCAGACCACACACACACACACATCACATCATACCACACACACACACATCATACCAAACACACAACATACCAAACACACAACATACCACACACACACGTGAGGCACCAGGCTGCTGTCTGTTCACAGATCTTGTTTATTCCACAGCAGCTGCATCAGTACATGGTTTACACTAACACACTACACTGAATATAAAAACACCACAAGTATAAAAATATTTAAATGATAATTGATATCTGCTTGCTTGTCCATAGAAGATACACTGCGTAAAACCAAAGTATATCACAGTAACTGTGTGTGTGTGTGTAACAGAGACATAACTCTCCAGTCTAGACAACAGCTAAAAGTAATTATGGCAACATGAATGCTAACCGTAGCATTTAGCTATCTGAGACATCAACATTAATGCTAACTGTAGCTTAGATAGTAACTATAGCAACATTAATGTTAACTGTAACCTTAAGCTAACAGTAATTATCGTAACATTAATGCCAACTGTAGCTTTTAACTTGCTGTACCTATAGCAACATTAACGCTAACTGTAGTTTAGCTAGCTGTAACAATAGCAACATTAATGTTAACAGTAGAGCCAGACCTGAGGCCTGTTTCATAAAGAGAGTTGACCAAATCCTGAATCATGGAAAAGGCCCCAGGCCTTCCACAGCAGCAGTAACACTGAGCACGCCAGAAACCACACGGGTTAAAACAATAACAGAAAGGTTTCTACTAGGGAGATAGCCATGTCTCCCAGGCTGCTGCACACAGCAGAAGCACCTGTCTGGGTTACCCCCCCCCTCCCCCATTCTGTCCCTCGCGTCTCCCGCACTGCTCCTCTCCTCCCCTGCCTTCTCCCCCTCACCCTGCTGTCCCTCACTGCTCCTCTCCTCCCCCTGCCTTCTCCCCCTCTCCTCTCTTCCTTTCCTCCACCTGACTCATCCTCCTTCGAACCTCCTGCAACAGCTCCCCTCTCCTCCTCTCCCTCTCCTCCCCTTTTTCCTTTCCCTCCTCCCCTCTCCTCCTCTCCCTCTCCTCCCCTTTTTCCTTTCCCTCCTCCCTCTCACTCTCGTCCCCCCCTCTCTCCCTCTCCCCCTCTCTCTCTCTCTCCCTCTCTCTCTCTCTCTCCCTCTCCAGCCGCAGGGAGGACAGAAGAGCTGCCGGCAGAGGCTCATGTTTCTCCCCCAGCAGGAAGGCGTTCTTGAAGCGATGGTAGAGCATCGACGACTTGTCCATCACGGCCTGGCTGCCACGGAAACGACGCATCTGACACACACACACACACACACACAAAGTGAGTGTTAGATGACCAGTGTGAGCACCTGACTGTGAGTGGGATAGTTAATTGTGGGTGCTAAAAGGTGTGTTTGGTGATTGAGCGTGTGGGTTGGTGATTGAGCGTGTGGGTTGGTGATTGAGCGTGTGGGTTGGTGATTGAGCGTGTGGGTTGGTGATTGAGCGTGTGGGTTGGTGATTGAGCGTGTGGGTTGGTGATTGAGCGTGTGGGTTGGTGATTGAGCGGGTGGGTGCTACCTTGCGTAGCGTGGAGATGAGTTCGCTGTGTCTCTGGACGTGCTGAGAGGTGACGTACAGCATGCTGAGCTGGTTCAGAGCCAGAACACACCTCCTGATGTCCTGGGGGAGGAGACATCAGGCCTTTACAAATGTGTGTGTGAGTGTGTGTGTGAGTGTGTGTGTGAGACCTACAGGGTTGTCTGTCTTCAGAGAGATCCTGATGTCTCCATGCAGTCGGTGCAGAGTGGAGTCTACAGCTGTCAGTCTGGGTGGAGCCTGCACACACACACTGGGCCTGACACACACACACACGTTAAAACACATCATGGGTAGGGTCATTATGGACATGCGCACCCCCACACACACACGTGCACATGCACACGTGCACACGCACACACACTCACCGAGGTGACTGTGAGCCCTTGATTGCCCTCTTCTCGGACAACCTTTCCTCCTCACTCCTCCCCTCCTCTGCCTGGTTGGGTTCTCTCTCTTCAGTCTTGGCTGCTCTCCGATCCTCCAACCTCTCCTCCTCTACGGGTTTACCGGCTGTTTTCTTACTGGCTGCTGAAGTCTCCTTGCTATCCGTTTTCTTACTGGCTGCTGCAGTCTCATTATCCGTTTTCTTACTGGCTACTGCAGTCTCCTTGCTATCCGTTTTCTTACTGGCTGCTGAAGTATCCTTGCTATCCGTTTTCTTACTGGCTGCTGCAGTCTCCTTGCTATCCGTTTTCTTACTGGCTGCTGAAGTCTCCTTGCTATCCGTTTTCTTACTGGCTGCTGCAGTCTCCTTATTATCCGTTTTCTTACTGGCTGCTGCAGTCTCCTTGCTATCCGTTTTCTTACTGGCTGCTGAAGTCTCCTTGTTATCCGTTTTCTTACTGGCTACTGCAGTCTCCTTGCTATCCGTTTTCTTACTGGCTGCTGCAGTCTCCTTGTTATCTGTTTTCTTACTGGCTGCTGCAGTCTCCTTGCTATCTGTTTTCTTACTGGCTGCAGCAGTCTCCTTGTTATCCGTTTTCTTACTGGCTGCTGAAGTCTCCTTGCTATCTGTTTTCTTACTGGCTGCTGCAGTCTCCTTGTTATCCGTTTTCTTACTGGCTGCTGCAGTCTCCTTATTATCTGTTTTCTTACTGGCTGCTGAAGTCTCCTTGTTATCTGTTTTCTTACTGGCTGCTGCAGTCTCCTTGCTATCTGTTTTCTTACTGGCTGCTGCAGTCTCCTTATTATCTGTTTTCTTACTGGCTGCTGAAGTCTCCTTGTTATCTGTTTTCTTACTGGCTGCTGCAGTCTCCTTGCCTTTCACCTCCTTTCTGCCTGCTTTTAAAATAGTTTTTTTACTGTCCATTTCTGTTTTCTTGCTGACTGTTTCAGTCTTAGCATTTGTTTTCTTACTGACTGCTTTCTTCAAATCGATTTTTTTGTCAACTGGTTTCTTAACATTCAGCTTCTTGCTGTCTGTTTTCTTGCTGTCTGGTTCCTGAACAGCAAGCTTCTTTCTGCCTGGTTTGTTGACTGTTGCGTTCCTCCCAGCTGGGCTGTTCCTCCTGGAAGAGAAACACATTTCAGCTGTATTTTGACTACACAGTGAGTACACACACACACAGACTGAGAGCTGGTCTTGAGGGCTGTGTGTGTGCGTGTGAGAGAGTGTGTGTGTGTGTGTACTCACTGAGAGTTGGTCTGGACTGTGTGTGTTCTAGAGTCCCTCCTGGAGGTCTTGCCAGCAGTCAGGAGACCCTGAAGAGATCTCAACACACTCTTCCTCCTCTCTGCTAGACGCTGCTTCCTCTACACACACACCACACACACCACATGCACCACACACACACCCACACACACACATGCACCACACGCATCGTTAATGCTGTAGAAAGGAAGGAAGGAGAGAGGAAGAGGGAAGGAGAGATGATGTGTCCTAACCTCCTCATCCACCAGGCTGCTCCTCCTCTTCTCTTCCTCACCTCCTCCCTTCTCCACTGAGCAGGCCTGTTTGTCTCCTGTCTTCCCCTCCTCCACTGAGCAGGCCTGTTTGTCTCCTGTCCTCCCCTCCTCCACTGAGCAGGCCTGTTTGTCTCCTGTCCTCCCCTCCTCCGGGTCACGCTCCTCCTCCTCCTTCTTCTTCTTCTTCTTCTTCTTGTCCTTCTCCTCCTCCTCTCTCTTCCTCTTCACCCCTCCAGCTGCTGGACCCTAAAGGAACATCTTACAGTTACATATTGTGTGTGTGTTTGCGAGAGTGTGTACGTGCGAGCGTGTGTGTGTCCTACCTTGGTCTTGCTGCCCACTCCAGGCTTGTGCTCGATCTCCCACATGCCCTCAGTGAACCCTCGGATCCTCCCGCCCTGGCCAAGCCTGGCCTTGTTGCCCTGGTAGGGCACAATGTTGACCAGGGGCAGGGCGGCACTGGGACACACACACACACACACCAGATAAAACCACAGCAGTTCAAACTACATGGGTCATGTTTTGCATTGGTGTTTGGTGTATAGGGTCAGGGTGCTCACGTCTGGTGGGTTCCAAAGAAAAACACAGGAATCTTCTTTTTGGGCCCTTCTTGAGCCTTGCATATCTGAGGCACACACATGAACACATTATAGTTCGCAAACCGTTCTGTTCTGTGTAAGTGTGTGTATGAGCGTGTGAGTGTGTGGGCTCACCCTGGCTGGCCAGTAAGGGAAGCCTCTCATCTTGGCGAAGACAAGATCTCCAGGCTTGAACGGGTCAGCAGCTTTAGCAGGCATCCTGTCCTGCTCAGACTGGTGGTGGGGGGTGGAGATGAGGAGGGGAGGGGAGAGGAGGGGGTGGAGATGAGGAGAGATGAGGGGAGAGGAGAGGAGGGGGTGGAGATGAGGAGAGATGAGGGGAGAGGAGAGGAGGGGGTGGAGATGAGGAGGGGAGGGGAGGGGAGAGGAGGGGGTGGAGATGAGGAGAGATGAGGGGAGAGGAGAGGAGGGGGTGGAGATGAGGAGAGGGGAGGAAAGAGGAGAGGAGAGATGAGGGGGAGAGAGGAGAGATGGGGGGTGGAGAGGGGAGGGGAGGAGGGGAGGAGAGGAGGGGCGTGGGTGTAGAGTGAACGGAGGCATCAAGCAGATTGAAGGATTGCAGATTGAAGGATTGCAGCTTGTATTTTGCAATATAACTGTAATGCAAATATTCACGACAAAGCTTCATGGCATATCGTACTAGCATACAAAAGACTTGAGGTTTATAGCTGGCCGTGCACCACTGATACGACTACGGTGCACAGTGGCCAGGCAACGTTAACTTGGCTAACGTTAGCGCGCTGACATTTAAAGCAAGACCGCACAGAAACAAAACTATTCATGTTGCATGTTTTTTATATCGTAAAGCTAGTACGCTAGGCTTTATATGAGTCGCTTACCTGAAAGAGAGTTAGTAAATAACGAGACAGACGTTGCGAGGAATCTAAGTACGGGCTGTTTTTACTAAAAAGCTTGTTTCTTGTTGCCTGACTCCAATTCGCGCACATAGGGTTGCCAGTTTCTCGGATTATATCCCCCTAATGAGATAATCCTGGCAACCCAGGATGCATCAACCGGTCAGCTAAAACACAAACATTAGCTGGGCTAAATCCACTGAACCCTAATGTCATTTTCCAACTAAAACATTATTTTTGGCAAATGAGACAAATGATAAAAAGGAAAACATTAATAAATATACGAGCTGGTGTTTGTCAGTTTACCAAACTGACTAGATGTTCGACCAATCCCAAGCCTCCGCTAGGAAAGAGGAAATACGTAGACAAACAGTCACCAGGACGCTTAACATGGCGTCAGATTTAAACGGTTCAAGAAGAATTTAGCAAATAAGTTAACTTTCTATGTTTATAAATTGAAGTTATTGGTATTTGAATACTTGATCGCTTTCGGGTTTTAGACATTTAACACAAAATGGACTGCTTGTTCATTTTAACTGCGTTTTTATTGTTTAAAAAACCGTTGTTGACATTTGCCCGGTTTTAGCCAGACTAGCTCCACGGACCGTACTGTACTGTTGAGAGTTGGCTGGCAAAGCAACGTAGCAGCCAAGCAACCTCAGTTTCCCAAGGCGTCTTTCTCTCTCGTTTGTGAAAACGGGATAATTTAATCCCAGAGGAGTTGATACGAGGAAAATAGAATACATTCGGTAGATTACGGGCGACATCAACACACAGACCGAGATACACATTTAACGTCTAAAGTTAGTCAGGATCAACAAGCGGCTTGGTTTCCAAGGTAACCTGGGGTATAACCCGAATTCAGTTTGCCGCTTGCAGGGGCAGAACCAGACAGCCAGACACAGTTAAATATCAACAATGCCGACCGAGGAACCCGTCAGTTCTGATCGTCGCCGAACACACAACCGGGACCAGCCGAGGCGCAAGCACAGCGGACTGCCCAAGTCTCCGTCGCTACGGGCGACACATCCGCGAGCCGCTGTGAGCTCCGCCACGACCGCGGATGACGAGATCAACAGGTACGAAGAGTTAGCAGCGAGAGACACCGGCGTTTAACGTCACCATCATAGCTAACGGTCATATCAACCACCGTAGATACCCGCTACCGTGAAGACCGATGTTTGATGCGGGGGCACGCGATGTCATTCCCAGGGTGAAGGAGGTGGTGCCTCCGTGCGAGGCATGCGAGGCGGGGACGCAGGCGCTGAGGTGGCGGGTGGCGAAGCTGGAGCAGGAGAAGCTGGATATGGTCTCCACACACAACCAGGAGGTACCCTCACTGCTCTACTGGAACCTGCTGTCTGGGCTTCTTCTACTGAACTGGACTTTCCTAGTTTTATTCTACTACACTGTACTGTAGTTTGACCAAACTGGAGTCTACTGAACTCTACCAAACCATTTAATGCTACTAAACTCTAGTTAATTCTTCTGAACTATACTGAACTAGTTAAATCTTCTGAACTATACTGAACTCTAGTTAATTCTTTTGAACTCTAGTTAATTCTTTTGAACTCTAGTTAATTCTACTGACCTCTACTGTAGTGAAGTGTGCTGTCCTGTACCATCCTGTCCTGTGGTGGCACAGGTGTCGGGGCAGCAGGCGGGGCAGGCCAGGCTGCGGGCGAAGCTGGAGCGAGGGGAGGAGCACCTGCAGGAGCTGCAGTACCAGCTGGCCCTCACCAGGAGAGAAGCTGCATCCTCACACCACCACACCTCCACCCTCACCTCCAACCTCACCTCCCTCACCACCCAGAAGCAGCTGCTGCAGGGTGAGGAGGGGGGAGAGGAGGATGGAGAGAGATGTGCTTGTTGTGAAGAATAGCTTTAATTGTGTGTGTGTGTGTAGAGCGTGCTGCGGAGCTGCACCAGAGTGTGTGTAACCTGCAGAAGGCTCTGGAGATCTCCCGCCAGGCGTGGGAGGAGGACCAGCATGCCCTGCAGCAGGACCTGGAGGAGCGGGACCAGCTGGTGCTGAACGCCAGCGCAGAGAACACACACCTCACCGCCGAGAACACACGCCTACACACACTGCTGCAGGTGACACACACACACCATACACACACACGCCTACACACACTGCTGCAGGTGACACACACACACCATACACACACACGCCTACACACACTGCTGCAGGTGACACACACACACCATACACACACACGCCTACACACACTGCTGCAGGTGACACACACACACCATACACACACACCTGCACACTGTTACAGGTGATACACACACCATACACACACACGCCTACACACACTGCTGCAGGTGACACACACACACCATACACACACACCTGCACACTGTTACAGGTGATACACACACCATACACACACACGCCTACACACACTGCTGCAGGTGACACACACACACCTGCACACACACATGCCTACACACACTGCTGCAGGTGACACACCTGCACACACACACGCCTACACACACTGCTGCAGGTGACACACACACACCTGCACACACACCTGCACACTGTTACAGGTGATACACACACCATACACACAGATGTAACTTTCAGTTCTCCTCCAGGAGCAGGAGGCTGTGCTGGGAGAACTGAAGAAGAGGCTGGAGGAGGGAGAGAGGGAGAGAGAGAGGGAGAGAGAGAGAGCTCGGAGGATAAGCAGTGATCTGGAACTGATCACCGCTCGCGAGGAGAAGACCAGGAGAGACCTGGAGGTGAGGAGAGCTTCTCTCTCTCACACACACACACACACACACCATACACACAGTCCCCTGTAAGCAGCTGTGTGTGTTGCAGGGGGCCCAGCAGAGAGTGAGGAGTCTGGAGGACAGCATAGAGACAGAGAGAGCTGCTCACCTGGAGACCAAGTTCAACTCTGAGATCATACAGGTACACACACACACACACATCTGTCCGAGATGCATAGTTTTCAAGCTTGACACGTGTGTGTGTGTGTGTGTGTAGCTGCGTCTCAGGGACCTGGAAGCAGCAGTGCAGGCGGAGTGTGTCGGCCAGCAGGAGGCGCTGTCCAGCCTGCAGCAGCTCAGAGACACACACACATCCCTCACCCTGGAGAGAGACAGGTACACACACACACATCCCTCACCCTGGAGAGAGACAGGTACACACACACACATCCCTCACCCTGGAGAGAGACAGGTACACACACACACATCCCTCACCCTGGAGAGAGACAGGTACACACACACACATCCCTCACCCTGGAGAGAGACAGGTACACACACACACACCCTGGAGAGAGACAGGTACACATCCCTCACCCTGGAGAGAGACAGGTACACACTAGCCCGACCGATTTATTTGGCAGGCCGATATTATCGGTCGATATTAGGCATTTTCCAAACTATCGGTATCAGCATTTATAATGGCGGATAATTGATTATAAAAATAAAATACAAAAACGGACAAAACACCCTTCCACCATGTTGTGAGTGTTGGCGTTGCAGAGTCCCCTCCACCAGAGGGCACTGTCCCTGTTGGCAACACTAGTTTTGAGAACGCCACAAACCCTACAACCAGCTGATCCAGCCAGAGTCGGGCAGAGTGTTAGGGAAATCTGTTTATGTTTTGTTACGCGTTTCGGGATGAAAATAAATAAATATACAAATTATATATATCGTCCGATATATCGGAATATTGGATTTTTAAATCACCAAATATATGTATCGATATCGGCCTTAAAAATCCTTTATCGGTCGGGCTCTAGTACACACACACACATCCCTCACCCTGAAGAGAGACAGACCAGTACAACTCACACAAATGTGTGTGTGTGTGTGTGCAGGCTGCAGAAGGAGGTCCACAGCTCCCAGGCTGAGCTGCTGGAGGAGCAGAGACTACACACACAGCTGCTGTGTTCTGTGGAGAAGGAGAGGAGAGACGCAGCACAGCTGAGAGACCAGATCCTGGAGGAGCAGAGACTACACACACACACACGCACACAGCTGGACATGGTAACACACACACACACGCACACAGCTGGACATGGTAACACACACACACACACACACGATGGTAACACACATTGTATAGCAAATGTAAGTAATTGCAATTGTGTGTGTGTGTGTGTCAGGTAGCCCGGAGGCTGCAGGAGCTGTATGAGAGCAGCGTGAGAGACACACAGCAGCTGCTGCACCAGCACACCTCAGACCAGCACACCTCAGACCAGCACACCTCAGACCAGCACACCTCAGCATCACTCTCCTCAGGTCTGCAACAGCACACCTCAGACCAGCACACCTCAGACCAGCACACCTCAGACCAGCACACCTCAGACCAGCACACCTCAGACCAGCACACCTCAGACCAGCACACCTCAGACCAGCACACCTCAGACCAGCACACCTCAGACCAGCACACCTCAGACCAGCACACCTCAGACCAGCACACCTCAGACCAGCACACCTCAGACCAGCACACCTCAGACCAGCACACCTCAGACCAGCACACCTCAGACCAGCACACCTCAGACCAGCACACCTCAGACCAGCACACCTCAGACCAGCACACCTCAGCATCACTCTCCTCAGGTCTGTCTGGCTGTCTGTTTGGCAGCTGCTCATACAGGTGTAGAGGTGTGTGTGTGCCTGCTCTGTCTATGTGTATGAGTAACAGGTGTGTGTGTGCCTGCTCTGTCTATGTGTATGAGTAACAGGTGTGTGTGTGCCTGCTCTGTCTATGTGTATGAGTAACAGGTGTGTGTGTGCCTGCTCTGTCTATGTGTATGAGTAACAGGTGTGTGTGTGCCTGCTCTGTCTATGTGTATGAGTAACAGGTGTGTGTGTGCCTGCTCTGTCTATGTGTATGAGTAACAGGTGTGTGTGTGCCTGCTCTGTCTATGTGTATGAGTAACAGGTGTGTGTGTGCCTGCTCTGTCTATGTGTATGAGTAACAGGTGTGTGTGTGCTGCTCTGTCTATGTGTATGAGTAACAGGTGTGTGTGTGCCTGCTCTGTCTATGTGTATGAGTAACAGGTGTGTGTGTGCTGCTCTGTCTATGTGTGTGTAACATGTGTGTCATCAGTAGAGACAGGAGGAAAGCCCTCTGAACTGATGGACCTGCTGAAGACCACTCTGTCTACCTTCCAGCACACCCTGCAGCAGACTAGAGCACAGGTACACACACACACACTCTCCTACCTACCAGCACTCCCTGCAGCAGACTAGAGCAGAGGCACACACGCACTCTCACACACTCACTCACTCACATATTCTGTATTAGATGATTGAAATTAAATGTGTGTGTGTGTAGGTCCAGGATCTGCTCCAGCAGAAAGAGTATAGCCAGCAGCTGATCTCAGAACACCACAGGAGGATAGAGGTACTGTTACACACACACACACACCCACACACTGCACCTACCAACAGACTGTTACACTGACCTTTCTCTCCCTCCCTTCCTCTCTGTGATCAGGAGTGTGGAGCGATGCTGGCTGGCTGTCAAGAAGAGGTGGGACGTTTGCGATCTGAGTGTTCTGATTGGATGAGCCAGAGCCAGAAGGCCCAATCAGAACTCCAGGTGGCCCTGCAGACCCTGGAGGAGGAGAGAGAGAGGAGGAGGGAGAGAGAGAGGGAGGAGAGGGAGAGAGAAGAGGTGAGGGAGGAGGAGAGAGAGAGGAAAGAAATACAGAGGGAGAAGGAGAGAGAGAGGGAGAAAGAGAGTGCTGCAGGTGCACTGACCGAAGTTCAGAAGATCACAGAACTCTACGAGAGCGACTCCCAGGTACACACACACGCTGGGAGGGTCCTGTGTGTATCATTTCATTAAGAAGGAGTGATTTCATTATATCTCATCTGCTCTCACTGTGATCACATCTCCAGTACAACCACAGGTAACACAGGTGTGTGTGTGCGTGTGTGTGTGGTACGGTGTGTGTGTGTGTGTGAGCAGGAGAAGCTGGCCTTCCTCCTCTCTCTCTACCAGCGTCTCCTGGCCGGCTGTGTCCTCCTTCCTCACACGCACGGCATGCTGGGAAGCTTCTCCTGGGCGGAGCTCTGTGATGTCATACAGGAACACGTCGACACCCTGACCTCCGACCTCTCCCACGCCCACGACAGGGTCAGTGCATGTGTGTGTGTATGGTTTAGAGCTCGACCGATAAACGATTTTTAAGGTCGATACCGATACAAATATTTGGTGATCAGAAAAAGCCGATATGTAGGCCGATATATTATTTATTTATTTATTTCTTTTATCCAGAATCGCGTAACTGATTTCCCTATCATTAGTTATTTGTAGTTTACATTTAGTCATTTTTAGCAGAAGCTCTTACAGTAAGTACAGGGACATTCCCCCGAGGCAAGTAGGGTGAAGTGCCTTTCCCAAGGACACAACGTCATTTGGCACAGATGGGAATCGAACCGGCACCCTTCTGATTTAATAGCCGATTCCCTAACCGCTCAGCCATCTGATAATCTCCTGTTATTATTTATGAGTCCTCACTAGAATAATATGATAACATCAAAATATATTAAAGTTCTGATAAATAAAATGTATAAAAATACAAACTTAAGATATGAAACTTAGTCTTTTGAACAAAAACACAATAAAACATAAATAATAATATTCATTTTGTCCATTATAAATGCGGATAACAATAGTTTGGAAAATATCTAATATATCTAATATCGGCCGATCATATCGGGCTGTAGTATGGTTATTCTTTATATTCACAATCTAAACAATCAGACATTCTCTCTCCCCCCCTCCCCCAGGTCAGTCTGCTGGAGGGGGTTTGTGACAGGAGGAGTGAGTGTGTGCGTGAGCTGGAGCAGAGGCACAGGAGTGTGTTGGAGACCATGAAACAGAGAGAGGACACCTGGAACACACACACACACCTGCTGGAGCAGAAACGCCTCACACACACCGCCCAGATGCAGAACAAGATCCAGGTAACACACACACCACCCAGATGCAGAACACAATCTAGGTAACACACACACCGCCAAGATGCAGAACAAGATCCAGGTAACACACACACACACCACCCAGATGCAGAACACAATCTAGGTAACACCCACACACCACACCATCATCTCACCCCCTCCCTCTCTCCCCCAGGTGTGTGTCTCCCAGGTCCAGGCCCTGCAGGAGAGAGAGTGTTCCCTGGAGCAGGAGCGCTCAGCCCTGCAGGGGGCCTGCCTGCTGCTGGGGGGGGCCCTGGGGCCCCTGCTGGAGCGCTGCCACGCCCTCTCTCTGCTGGTGCGGGGCCTGGGCAGGGGGGCGGGGCTGGAGGGGGAAGTGCGCTCCCTGGTGCGGGCCCTGGGGGAGGAGGGGGGTGCAGGGGGGGGAGGGAGGGGGTTGAGGGTGTGGAGGAGGGGGGTGTGTGTGGTGTTGGCCGTGAACCGTATGTGGGCGCTGGGACGGAGGTCTAGGCTGCTGTTTAGACTGGCCACGCCCCCTGTGTGTGTGAGGGGGGGGGAGATGGGGGAGATGGGGGAGGGGGGGAGGGCAGGGGTGTGTGTGAGGTGGCTCCGCAGCCAGCATCTCTCCTCAGACATCCTGGAGGCCATGACACCACTGCAGGAGGCCCTGGTACACACAGGTAACACACACACAGGTAACACACACACACAGGTAACACACACACACAGGTAACACACACACACAGGTAACATACACACAGGTAACACACACACACAGGTAACACACACACAGGTAACACACACCGGTAACACACACACACACAGGTAACACACACACACAGGTAACACACACACAGGTAACACACACACACAGGTAACACACACAGGTAACACACACACACACAGGTAACACACACACACTGTCAAGTTTTACAAGAAGTTGAACTTCTTGTTCATTCTT
Source organism: Osmerus eperlanus (assembly GCF_963692335.1). Classification (NCBI taxonomy): domain Eukaryota; kingdom Metazoa; phylum Chordata; class Actinopteri; order Osmeriformes; family Osmeridae; genus Osmerus; species Osmerus eperlanus. The sequence goes on from NC_085040.1 coordinate 309,356, forward strand.
CCTCCCCCTCCCCCACAGACTCCTCCCCCCCAGACGTTCTGTCTGCGGCCCGCAGCAGTATGTCCCGCCTCCTGCACCTCCTGCTCCACCAATCAGATGCCAGCTCCAGCCTCCCTTCCTGTGGAGGAGACAAGTGTTCCCTAGCTAGCAGACTGGGCCGAGGCCTGGTCCAGCTCAACACCAGAGAACACAGCAGCCAGGTGTGTGTGTGTTACCTGTGTGTGTGTGTGTTACCTGTGTGTGTTACCTGTGTGTGTGTTACCTGTGTGTGTGTTACCTGTGTGTGTGTTACCTGTGTGTGTGTGTGTGTCACCATTCGACTTCACAAAGTGCATCATTCTTAACCCAGTCTATCCCATAATGCATCAGTCCTTAGTGGCCACACTGCAACAGCACTTCCTGGTTTTCACCCAACGGCTGCACTCGGCTGAGGTGGAGAGGCGGGGCCTGCGGCTGGAGGTGGCCTGTCTGAGGCAGGCGGGGCAGAGCTCTGCCCCCTGCTGTCAGGACCCCAAAGACCAGGTGAGCTGTCCTCTCTGCTGCCTGACTACAGGACATACATTAAAATACATATTTTTTTCAACCTTTCAAAGTAAAGTATTTTAGTAAAAATTAATTTTAGGTCCCAAAAAAATGTTTGTGTGCAAATTATGGTGGACAATATTTTTCAACCTTTCTAAAATTTCTTTAGAAACTTTTTAGCAAAAATATATTTTGGTTCAATCTAACCTTTCGTTTGGCAAAATATGGTGGAGAATATTTTTCAACCTTTCTATACTTTTTTTGGGGTTCTATCAACCATTTTTTCCACAAATTATGGAAAATATATTTTATTTCTTTTTTTTTCTTTTTTTTTCTTGTTGCCTGCTGTCTTGCTCCATGGTAGCTTTGTAGACTAGCTTACATTTGTTGTGCGTGATAGCCAGGAAATGAAAAAAGGCGCGCAATGACAATAAATGTATTGATCAAAGCAACAAACCTGGCTTTGAGTACAGATATAAGGAGTGAAAGTAAAACATAAATCTACTAAGTTCAGTAACAAAGTATTTGTACTTCCCATTTCTGCTCACAAGCGAAACATAAAAAAATATTTTACTGGGCCCCATGACTTCACATGCTTTAGGATAGAAAACCCTGTGTGTGTGTGTGTGTGTGCCTGCTGTGTGTGTGTGTGTGTGTGTGTGCAGGGCCCGGCAGAGCGTTTCCAGAGGGTGTGTGTGGAGTTGAGGAAGGCTCTGGACAGAGAGCACACAGCCCAGAAACTGTTGCAGGAGCAGAGCCAGGTACACACACACACACACACACACACCTCCCAGACTGTCCAGGTACACACACACACACACACACACACATACCTCCCAGACTGTCCAGGTACACACACGCACACACCTCCTAGACTGTCCAGGCACACACACACCTCCCAGACTGTCCAGGTACACACACACTCTCTCTACCTCTCTCTGTCTCTCTCATATCTCTGTCTCTCCCCCCCCCCCCCCTCTCCAGAGTCTAGCGGAAGCGAAGCGGGAAGTCCGTCGTAAGGAGCAGTCGCTGAGGATTCTGGGTAAGCACCTGTCAGCGCTGCAGCAGGAGAGGAGGAGCCTGGAGGATGCACTGCACTCTGCTGCCAGGTACACACCATACACACACTTCATCAACACACACAAGCACAGACCTCACACACACACCACTACTGTGTATGATGTGTGTGTGTGTGTGTGTGCAGGAGTCAGGACTCCCTGGTCAGCTACATGAGGACAGCAGAGAGCAGCTACAGAGAGGTTGGTCACCCTGTCACACCTACCGTCTGTCTGCATGTCTGTCTGTCTGTCTGTCTGCATGTCTGTCTGCATGCATGTCTGCATGCATGTCTGTCTGCATGTCTGTCTGTCTGCATGTCTGTGAGTGTGTGTCATCATGGAGAATTTCCCTGGAATAAAGGGATTTTTATTACAAATTTCTTGTCAACTTTCGTAAGATTGTATGATCTCTTACTTTGTATGTTAGAAGGACGGTTAGCTATGGTTGGCTTGTCAGGGTTCTGTTGCTCTAGGTGACGAGTTACCCCTGGTTACCATCTCATCCTTCATCCAACCATCACGGCTCCTCCTACTTCTTGTCTGTCAGTCATACTCCTCCTCCTTTCCCCCTCCTGATAGGCCAGGGATAGTATCCTCCAATCACAGGGCTCTTTAGTGAGCAAGGACCGCCCCCTCCTGCTACCCCGGATGCATCTGGAGCCGGCGGGAACAGACAGGATTATGGGAGGACAACATGTGGTGGCCTGCCAGGTACGGATGCACCCCCCCCCCACACACACACACACACACACACCACACACACACACACACCCTCACTCACTCCTAACCCCACCCCCTCTCTCTGTTCTCAGAGCCTATTGGCTACCTTCTCTGAGCTGTGGCAGGCAGCCTGCTCCAGGATTGGTGCGTTGGAACAGGAAGTGTCCGCCCAGAAGCAGCATGTCTCCGCCCTCAGGGCGGAGCTTAAGGACGCCTGCCTCAGAGAGAGCCTGGCCCTCGTCCCCGTAAGATGACATCATCACCACATGCTTTCACACTCCAGCGGCATGTGAAGGAGCCTGTACTCATGTTGTGATGACACCGTGTCACCTGACATGCACACACACCCCTCACACACACACACACCCCTCACTCCCACACACACACACACACACACCCCTCCCACACACACACTCCTCTACAGGGGTGGTAGAGATGAGAGCAGATCACTGTGACAGAGAGCATCTGTTCTGAACTGATACATTTCTCATCAACAAGCAAACACACTTATTCATCTGACTACTACTGTAGCCTTCCACACACACACACACACATTCAGCTACTGCAGGCTTAGAAGCCTTAAAGGGATGTCAGTCGTGGTCAGGTCTAATTTGGACACTCTAAACAGGACCTTGAAAATATGGAGACACCTATTGAAATCATCCCTTCATCCCTGCTCCTGTCCTCTCTAAGCTCTGATCAGGCCTGTATAGTGGCCTGTCTCCCCCCTCTCCCCCTGTCTCCCCTCTTCCTCCCTTGCATGGTGGCGTAGGAACAGACTGATCATGTTGAAGAAGTGAGGGATGGAGGAATAATGTGTTAGCATGTTTCGTGTGTCTGCATGTGTGAACATTTAGTCATTTTAGCAGACGCTCTTTTCCAGAGAACATGTGTGTGTGTGTGTGATCATGTGTGTGTGTGATCATGTGTGTGTGTTCCTGCTCTGACCTCTCTCCTGTGTCAGGTGGCCGAGCCCCGCTCCCCTGACCCGGCCTCTGTCCTGCTGAGGGGGCCCCCCTCCTCCCTGCCCCCCAGGGCAGCTAAGGGCCCAAAGAAGCACCCCAAGAAGAGCCGGACTGGGACCCCAAGACTCTGAGCAGGAGTTAGAGACCCAGACCCCCCCTGGAGGACCAGCCCCCCCTGGAGGACCAGCCCCCCCTGGAGGGCCAGACCCCCCCTGGAGGACCAGCCCCCCCTGGAGGACCAGCCCCCCCTGGAGGACCAGCCCCCCCTGGAGGGCCAGACCCCCCCTGGAGACCCAGACCCCCCCTGGAGACCCAGACCCCCCCTGGAGGGCCAGCCCCCCCCTGGAGGGCCAGACCCCCCCTGGAGACCCAGACCCCCCCTGGAGACCCAGACCCCCCCTGGAGACCCAGACCCCCCCTGGAGGGCCAGACCCCCCCTGGAGGGCCAGACCCCCCCTGGAGACCCAGACCCCCCCTGGAGGGCCAGACCCCCCCTGGAGACCCAGACCCCCCCTGGAGACCCAGACCCCCCCTGGAGACCCAGACCCCCCCTGGAGGGCCAGACCCCCCCTGGAGGGCCAGCCCCCCCCTGGAGGGCCGCCCCCCCCCCTGGAGGGCCAGCCCCCCCCTGGAGGACCAGCCCCCCCTGGAGGGCCGCCCCCCCCCCTGGAGGGCCAGCCCCCCCCTGGAGGGCCAGACCCCCCCTGGAGGGCCAGCCCCCCCCTGGAGGGCCAGACCCCCCCTGGAGGACCAGCCCCCCCTGGAGGGCCAGACCCCCCCTGGAGGACCAGCCCCCCCTGGAGGACCAGCCCCCCCTGGAGGGCCAGACCCCCCCTGGAGACCCAGACCCCCCCTGGAGGGCCAGACCCCCCCTGGAGGGCCAGACCCCCCCTGGAGGGCCAGACCCTTCCCCTGCTGCAGCAGTGGACCAGGCTGCCTGTCAGACTGTTACTCACTCTGACAATAAAGTTAGTGAGCCTTGTCTGTGTCAGATATCCCTGTGTATACGTACCCCATCACACACACACACACTCAGGCTCTAGCCTGTCAGCATGGCCCTGCTCGGGGGCGTGTGACAGCACAGGTGTTCCTGTGTCACCTGTCCTACAGCAGCCTGCCTCCGTCACCTGCCCATGACATCACCATCTGGCGCCGCAGTCAAACGCTCGTGACATCATTCCCACCTTCATACCACACCTGCGTGCCTCTCAACCTGCTGGGAGAAAGACTTCTGGAATGTTCAAGAGTTCTAGAATGTTCTAGAATGTTCAAGAGTTCTAGAATGTTCAAGAGTTCTAGAAAGTTTTGCTGAGCAGACAGACAGAGACACCCTGGAGAACCATGATAGTTCTCCCCTGCAGAAGGGGGGGTGGAACCATGATAGTTCTCCCCTGGAGAGGAGGGGGGGGTGGAACCATGATAGTTCTCCCCTGGAGAGGAGGGGTGGAGGGGAGACTGGAAGAGAAGAGGGATGATGAACATGGTGGCGGAGGTACCAGCGGCTCTGAGTGTGTGAGTGTGTTTTGCTTCATCAGCAGATAGAGAGTAGTGATCCTCTGGAGTTCCAGTCAGAAAAGACATCCTGGTACCTAGAGACTACACACACACACACACTCATACCTAGAGACCACACACACGCATATCCCCTCAAGTCAGTAGGCTGATCAATACCTCCTTACACTTCTACATTCATCCTTCTCATCTCCGGTCCTCCCTCCATCCCTCTCTCCTGTCTCTCCAGTATCGCTGTAATGCTCAACATAGCACCTCTCCCTTTCTCCTTCCCTCCTCCCCTCTACCCCTTCCCTCCTCCCCTCTACCCCTTCTCCCCTTCCCTCCTCCCCTCTACCCCTTCCCTCCTCCCCTCTACCCATTCCCTCCTCCCTTCTACCCCTTCCCTCCTCCCCTCTACCCCTTCCCTCTTCTGTGCTGCTTGTATGATGACAGGGTGTTCATGAAACCAAGAAACCTTCAGCCAGTCTTACTGTCGACACACACTGACACACACACACACACACATACTCAGATATGACAGACCCCCCTCCTCTCTGTGGTCAGTCCCAGATGAGCTAATCCAGACTAATCCACCTCTAGAGACAGGATCTGTTGAGCCTGGGATTCAGCAGAACAGATCTGGGTTCAACACTGACAGGATTAGTGTGAATGTGTGTTCTGATCTCGGCTGTATGTATAGTTTAGAAATGACACAATCTGTGGTTCCACATTCTCTTGTTTAGTGCTTAGTGTAAACACACACACACACACTCACACACACACACACACTCTCACACACACACACACTCTCACACACACACACTCTCACACACGCACACTCTTCCTGTGACATGGACAGTGTCTGAAGGATTAGAACGCTGTGTTTGATGTCACTGACCCCTAGAAACATCTACACTAAACATTTCTCTTTAGAAATCAGGTCTCAGCCTCTCCTTTTATTCCTTCCACTTTCCCTCCCTCCCTCCCTCTCTCTCTCTCTCTCCCTCTCTCCCTCCCTCTCTCTCTCTCTCTCCCTCCCTCTCTCTCTCTCTCTCTCTCTCTCTCTGTGTGAATAAATCATGTTTTCTTCATTATTTGAGTCCTACTTCTTTGTTGTGGAGAAACTTCTGTTACTGTGTCCTCTCTGTGTCCTAGATGCACCTGCGACTGTATAACACACACACTCACACACACCTCCCAGTGTGACTGTGGTACCAGTTGGATTCACTACAGAGAGTCTAGTGGAGATACACAGAGTCTGTAACAGGGCGGGACATGCACACAGACACACGCACAGACACACACACACACTGGCGTTGGCCCAGCCTGCTCTGGTGGAACAGCAGGTACGAGGGGACGGGACTCCTGCCAATCACCCAATCATGTTTCAGAAGGGACCTGAAAAACTCCAATTAGCCAATCTGAGTCCCTCCAGGGACCTCCTCATTGGCTGCAGGACTCCGCCTCTTGTATCAGTTAGAACTCCAGCGCACCTGACGATGACAGAGAAGAGAGGAGGGGTGGAGAGGGGTGGAGAGGAGGAGGGGCGGAGAGGAGGAGGGGAGGGGTGGAGAGGAGGAGGGGAGGGGTGGAGAGGAGAGGGACTAAGAGAGGGACAGATGCTGCTAAATGTTGTCACTTATTCAACAATGGGACCTTGTAGCGATTGTAAGTGACAGAAAGACGCAGGGGGGAGGGGAGAGGAGGGGAGGGGGGGGAGACAAATGAAGGTAACATACAAAGTTCCACTTTGATGAAATGCCGCTCAGAGGAGGCGAAGGGAGAACAGCCAGACGAACGGTGAGGAGCCAGGATCAGATATGAACACGACGTTACTGATCTGTCCTGGCTATACACACTCACACACGCTCACACACACACGCTCACACAGTCACACACACTCAGGATAGTTAGTTAACTTTTTCAACCCACCCCAAGAGAGTTCAATAGAAGTATGTCAGTTTACCGTAGATATCACACACACACACACCAATCATCTGATATTTTAATTAACATGACATCAAAACCATGTTGTCCCAGATGACACGGATCCTGTCCAACACATCCTACATTCGTGTGTGTGTGAGTGTGTGAGAGGAGATGATTAAGGCAAGCAAACAATAAAGTGATCCAGGTCACCCTTCCTTCTCTCTTCTCCTCCCTTTTCTATCTCATCGTGTGTTCAGTGTGTGTGTGTGTCAGGGCGTCAGGCCAAAAGCCCCACCGTCCCCCAGATTAGATTGTGCCGTGTGTCCTGGGGGGAACCATATTACTGGGGCTGCTTTCCCTGGGGGGCGGACACATGAAGGACAGGAAGCAGGAAACAGCATGTAGATCTTCCCTTTTATATCACAATGATCAGTAAACTTTTTCTCCTTCTCTCTCCTTCTATCTGTCTCTCTCTCTCTGTGTATCAGGGAGTCAGGTGGCTGAGCGGTTAGAGAATCGGGCTAGTAATTAGAAGGTCGCTGGTTCGATTCCCGGCCGTGTCAAATGACGTTGTGTCCTTGGGCAAGGCACTTCACCCTACTTGCCTCGGGGGGAATGTCCCTGTACTTACTGTAAGTCGCTCTGGATAAGAGCGTCTGCTAAATGTAAATGTACCTCTGTCTCTCCTTCTCTCTCTCTCTTTTTAACTGTGGCCCTCTCCATCCTGTCCCACGAGAGAAATGTAGGGGTGGAGAGAGATGTAATGACAGACTGGATAGAGGGATTACCAGTTAGACAGGAGGATGAAAGAAGGAGAGAGGAGGATGAGGGGAGGAGGAGAGGGGAAGAGTAGAACAGATGAGATCAGGACTGCAGAAAACCTTTAACTCCCTTTGTCTCTTCCCTCTCTAGAGGGTCAACTTTTTAGTTTGATATTTCGAAGAGAAAACGAACAGAAGATGATATGTCGCTTGTCCTCTCCTCTCCCCCCACCTCCCTCTCTCCTCCTCCCTCCTCTCCCCCCTCCCTCTCTCCCTCTCTTCAAAGTGATGTCATACCTGTGTCTTACTGACTGTATGCTGATCCAGCATATTCCAGGGTACCACAGGGTGGTCTCAAACGTGCCTGGGGGATCTGTGTGTGTGTGTGTGTGTGTGTGTGTGTGTGTGTGTGTGTGTGTGTGTGTGTATGTGTGAGTGTGTGTGTGTGTGTGCATGTGTGATATTTATAATGTGAATCTGCCTCTCCTGGTGGGACACACCTGTCGCCCTGTGACACCAACCCATCACACACACACACACACACACACACACTCACACACACACACACACACACACACACACACACACACACACACACACATACATACATACAAACACACACACACGAACACACTCTCCAATCACACCTCATTAAGGGTCACATCCAATAAGATTCCCTTCCATTATTCAGTGGGAGGAGCCAAAGATGGAGTGAGACTTGAAGAAAGAGAGAGAGCAGAGAAAGCCAGAGTGAAAGAAGGAGAGAGAGAGAAGCTGTTCACTCTGGAAGACTCCCCCTGCACCCAGCACACCAGGAGGAGCGAGGAGGAGAGAGAGGGTGACGAGGAGAGAGGAGAGAGAGAGAGAGAGAGAGAGAGAGAGAGAGAGAGAGAGAGAGAGAGAGAGAGAGAGAGAGAGGAGAGAGAGAGAGATAGAGAGAGAGAAGAGAGAGGGAGAGGAGAGAGAGAGAGAGAGAGGAGAGAGAGAAGAGAGAGGAGAGAGAGGAGAGAAAAGAGAGAGAAGAGAGTGACAAGAAACAAAAGAGAGAAGAAGTCTTCATGGGTTCTTGGAAACACAACCCTGACCTCCACTTTCTCCTCGGAACACAGGTGAGACACACACACACACAAATACACACACACACTTACACACACATAATATCTATCTACCCAACTACAGTATCTGTCTATCAGTCTACCTGTCTGTGTCTCTAATGGAAAGTCTAACCCGACAGAATGGCACCAGACCAGACATGAAGACTGATGTGACGACGACTCGGAGCTCAGATGAGGTGAGTGTGTGTCAGAGACAGTGTGCATGAGACTGTGTGTGTGTGAGTGTGGTGTGTGTGTGTGGTGTGTGTGTGTGTCCACTACCCAGAGGTGGACGTGACCCTACAGGAATGTGGCAGCTGCTTTTGGGACATGATGTGGGTCACACACACACAACACACACACCCCATACACACACACTGTGACAGTTAATGGTTTTCTCAGGAGTAGAGAATGCAAGTGTTAAATTAGCCCCTCCCCCGGGGTGGGTCCTAGGATCAACAAAAATAGAGACGGGACACATGATTGGGCCAGCCACCCTGAGGTGACAGACGATTGGCCCAGGGGACTGGTGCTGTATGTGGCCCTTCCTCTCCAGAGGGACAGGAAGTAACTATGTGACGATGACGAGGATAGATGGCTCACATATGGTGTGTGTGTGTGGTGTGTGTGTGTGTGTGTGTGTGTGTGTGTGTATGGTGTGTGTGTGTGTGTGTATGGTGTGTGTGTGTGTGTGTGTGTGTGTGTGTGGTGTGTGTGTGTGTGTGTGTGTGTGTGTGTGTGTGTGTGTGTGTGTGTATGGTGTGTGTGTGTGTGTGTGTGTGTGTGTGTGTGTGTGTGTGTATGGTGTGTGTGTGTGTGTGTATGGTGTGTGTGTGTGTGTGTGTGTGTGTGTGTGTGTGGTGTGTGTGTGTGTGTGGTGTGTGTGTGTGTGTGTGTATGGTGTGTGTGTGTGTGTGTGTGTGTGTGTGTGTGTGTGTGTGTGTGTGTGTGTGTGTGTGTGTGTGTGTGTGTGTGTGTGTATGGTGTGTGTGTGTGTGTGTGTGTGTGTGTGTGTGTGTGGTGTGTGTGTGTGTGTGTGTGTGGTGTGTGTGTGTGTGTGTGTGTGTATGGTGTGTGTGTGTGTGTGTGTGTGTGGTGTGTGTGTGTGTGTGTGTGTGTGTGTGTGTGTGTGTGTGTGTGTGGTGTGTGTGTGTGTGTGTGTGGTGTGTGTGTGTGTGTGTGTGTGTGTGTGTGTGTGTGTGTGTGTGGTGTGTGTGTGTGTGTGTGTGTCAGACTCTAAGGTGTACCCAGGGTAGCTGCAGCTGTCAGAGTTACCAGCCTGGACAGCTAAGGACCTGCCTGGACTGTAGACATGGATGGGTGTTCCACGGTGAGACACACACACCATACACACACTGTATATATATACACACACACACACATATGGAGAAGCAGGTGGTCTTACTGCACTGCTGACTCAACCTGCACGCCTCCCTCCCCTCCTCCTCCCCCAGCCCTGGACAAGCTCCAAACCCCGGCCCAGGCTGTGTGTGGTGGTGCCCAGGCGGAGGTGGTGGTCCCTGGGGTGGTGTTTGACTTGAGCTCCCTGGTCCTGTTTGGGGCCCAGGCGGTGCCGGTGAGGATGAAGATCCTTCTGGACCGGCTCCTGAGCGTGCTGCCTCAGCAGCAGGTCCTCCACACGCTGCTGCCGCTGGGCTGGACCCTGAGGGACTACATCAGGGGCTACATGCTGCAGGTGAGGACACACACACGCTACACACACACTAGCACACATATGCGAACACACACATGTGAACACACACACTAACACTACACTACACACTCACACACACAGTCTCACATACCTGTTATGTCATGATGGTACCCCCCCCCCCCCTCCCCTCCCCCCCAGGACTCTACAGGAAGGGTATTAGATCGTTGGTTAATGCTCTCCCAGGAAGAGGAAGCTGTCATCTTACCTCACTTCCTGCGCTTCGGAGAGACGCGCCCCATTGTTGAGCTGATGATGCAGCAGGACTCCCAGGCCAATCACGTCACTCCCTCTGGTGTAAGGCCCGCCCCTCAGACCCAGTCCAACCTGCGGGCGTTCATAGAGAACTCCCTCCGGAACCCTCCTCCTACCTCCAGAACCCCTGGAACCCTCTCCAAGCTCCAGAACTCTGGAGGAGGTTCCACCAGTCTGCACCCCTTAGAGAGCCTGACCTCCGACCTGTCCTGGCTCCTCCCCCTCCAGCTCCCTAGCCCCTCCCTCTTGCTGGATCTGACCCCGCCCACCAGACCAGGACGGGTAATAAGACTCGGAGGAGACCAGAACCAGGGGATGGGGGAAGGTCCTGGTTCTAGTTCTGGTCCTGGATCCCGCCCTGTCTCCCTGACCCAGAACAACTCCAGAACCAGCTACTCTCAAGACCCGCCCACGCCCTCTCTCTCCTCCCTCTCCACCTCTCCCCCCTCCACACTCCCCCCTCTCCTCTCCTCCCTCCCCCCCTCCCTCTCCTCCTCTCTTCTCTCCCCTGGAGTGCGTAAGGGCAGGGTCAGCTGTACTGCGTGCGGGAAGAGCTTCTACGACAAAGGTAAGCCCCTCCCCTTCCCTTGTAAGCCACTCCCCTGAAACACATAGACCTCTCCGTGGTGTTATGCTAAGCTAACATGTCCATGTTACCGGTTGGGTAATGCTAAGTTAACGTGTCCCCAGGGACTCTGAAGATCCACGTGAGTGCGGTGCACCTGCAGGTGAAGCATGGCTGCACAGTCCCAGGATGCAGCATGCTGTTCAGCTCCCTACGCAGCCGCAACAGACACAGCGCCAACCCCAACCCCCGCCTGCACACACACACACCCCGCCTGCACACACACACACCCCGCCTGCACACACACACACCCCACCTGCACACACACACACCCCGCCTGCACACACACACCTCCCGCCTGCACACACACCCCCCCCACCTGCACACACACACACACCCCGCCTGCACACACACACCCAGGGACACACACAGGGACACACACTCATCCCCCAACACACACAGGGACACACACCCACACAGGGACACACACCCACACAGGAACACACACTTGTATACACACTCACCCACACACACACACATGGACACAAACACACTACAAGACAAAGTTACGCACATACACTCAAATAACACTGGTGACCCAACACCAGACACACAAGGTAACAATTCACTCACACTGCAACAACACACACCTGCTCCTCTGCCCCCCCTCTCCACCTCCAGGCTAGAGTTCCCTCCCTGTGACGGCATTAGACGACCCCCCCACAGCACCCCGCCCCCTCTCTTTGCCCCTACTCCCTCTGTCTCCACGGCGACCAGCAGCAGCCAATCCCACAAATCCTTTGGCTCGGGTGGAGGGGCTGGTGCCCCCCAGCTGGCCTATCAGAAAGGCAGGTGTGCGTCAGGTGACCCTGCACCCAAGAAGAAACCCAGGAAGTCCAGCACACCTGTGAAGATTGCCGTGACGACGGGGGAGGGAGGAAAGATCGCCGTGACAACGGGGGAGGGATGAAAGATAGCCGTGACGATGGGGGAGGGAGGAGACACCTAAAAGTTTAACTTGTTCAAATGTGATCTTTTATTTCAACAAGTTGATCACTCTTCTTCTTTAAAACAACAGGTGTACATTTACACACAAGTACAAGCAAAGAATAACAAAAAATATGATCTTTGACCCTTTGACCAGTTACGGTACTTTTACAAAACATGATCACTGATTACAGACTTGATGTTCATTAAATGAGTTAAATAAAAAAATCCTATCAAAATATTGGATTCATTTAATAAACAAAAAATAATTCAAAAACAACTTTTTCGAGGCAGCAGTAAATAATCAGTAGATTAAATGGGTCAGGCTTTAGGGGCGGAGTCAGGGTTTAGGGGCGGAGTTGAAAACAATACAAGAAGTGACCTTAAAGTTATCCAAATCACTGAACGAGGAAGTGACGTCCTAACTGAAGACCCGCCTTGACGGGTCACTGACAGGTTGCATTTCCAGCGTGGTGAGTGATAATGCAATAGACTGGGGATGATGTCTCATTGCCATTGAGTCAAAAAAAAACCTTGGCAATATGAAATGCAATGTATTAGGCTTTCATTAAAAAAAAATCCAAATAATTCTAACTGAAATGAGGATTGCATTGTAATTTACATTCTATTGCCATTTTACAAATGCATTTCCTTTTGAATAAAGAGTCTAATAAACTTTGATAAAGGCACAGAGTAGAAAAGCCACAATATAATAACATGCTATTATCACAACAACCACTGGAGGGCGCATGACACTGCAGCACAACAACACCTCCATTATCATGAGACATGAACAAGATACTGAAGGTTTTCTGCATAAAAGATTCATACACACATACCACACACACTTTATACACACAATACACACACACACACGTCACACACACACCACACACACACCACACACACACACACACGTCACACACACACCACACACACACCACACACACACACCACACACACACACCACACACACACCACACACACACACACCACACACACACCACACACACACCACACACACACCACACACACACACACACACACACACCACACACGTCACACACCACACACACACACACACACACACCACACACACACCACACACACATGCACAAGCTGTATTTGAGGGGAGCCCCAAAGTGAGTCATTCTTTAGCAGATGGTTCATCAGCATCATCATCAGATGTGCTTTAAGCTGAAGTCAGGGGACTCTCTACTGTCACCGGGGGAGGGTCTCCTTGAGCTGAGTTGAAAACGTATTTGTGACATATGAGTGATGTATTTCTGGGAGGGGAGCTGTCTAAAGCAGCTCTCTTAGGCTAACATACAAACACAGCTGTCTAAAGCAGCTCTCCTAGGCTAACATACAAACACAGCTGTCTAAAGCAGCTCTCCTAGGCTAACATACAGACACAGCTGTCTAAAGCAGCTCTCCTAGGCTAACATACAAACACAGCTGTCTAAAGCAGCTCTCTTAGGCTAACATACAAACACAGCTGTCTAAAGCAGCTCTCCTAGGCTAACATACAAACACAGCTGTCTAAAGCAGCTCTCTTAGGCTAACATACAAACACAGCTGTCTAAAGCAGCTCTCCTAGGCTAACATACAAACACAGCTGTCTAAAGCAGTTCTCTTAGGCTAACATACAAACACAGCTGTCTAAAGCAGCTCTCCTAGGCTAACATACAGACACAGCTGTCTAAAGCAGCTCTCCTAGGCTAACATACAAACACAGCTGTCTAAAGCAGCTCTCCTAGGCTAACATACAAACAGCTGTCTAAAGCATCTCTCCTAGGCTAACATACAAACACAGCTGTCTAAAGCAGCTCTCCTAGGCTAACATACAAACACAGCTGTCTAAAGCAGCTCTCCTAGGCTAACATACAAACACAGCTGCCTAAAGCAGCTCTCCTAGGCTAACATACAAACACAGCTGTCTAAAGCAGCTCTCCTAGGCTAACATACAAACACAGCTGTCTAAAGCAGCTCTCCTAGGCTAACATACAAACACAGCTGTCTAAAGCAGCTCTCCTAGGCTAACATACAAACACAGCTGTCTAAAGCAGCTCTCCTAGGCTAACATACAAACACAGCTGTCTAAAGCAGTTCTCTTAGGCTAACATACAAACACAGCTGTCTAAAGCAGCTCTCCTAGGCTAACATACAGACACAGCTGTCTAAAGCAGCTCTCCTAGGCTAACATACAAACACAGCTGTCTAAAGCAGCTCTCCTAGGCTAACATACAAACAGCTGTCTAAAGCATCTCTCCTAGGCTAACATACAAACACAGCTGTCTAAAGCAGCTCTCCTAGGCTAACATACAAACACAGCTGTCTAAAGCAGCTCTCCTAGGCTAACATACAAACACAGCTGCCTAAAGCAGCTCTCCTAGGCTAACATACAAACACAGCTGTCTAAAGCAGCTCTCCTAGGCTAACATACAAACACAGCTGTCTAAAGCAGCTCTCCTAGGCTAACATACAAACACAGCTGTCTAAAGCAGCTCTCCTAGGCTAACATACAAACACAGCTGTCTAAAGCAGCTCTCCTAGGCTAACATACAAACACAGCTGCCTAAAGCAGCTCTCCTAGGCTAACATACAAACACAGCTGTCTAAAGCAGCTCTCCTAGGCTAACATACAAACACAGCTGTCTAAAGCAGCTCTCCTAGGCTAACATACAAACACAGCTGTCTAAAGCAGCTCTCCTAGGCTAACATACAAACACAGCTGTCTAAAGCAGCTCTCCTAGGCTAACATACAAACACAGCTGTCTAAAGCAGCTCTCCTAGGCTAACATACAAACACAGCTGTCTAAAGCAGCTCTCCTAGGCTAACATACAAACACAAGCGGCTGTGTGGGAGCTGGAGAAGTTTACAAGAATATCACTTTAGTGTTATTCATTGCTTCTTGTAGCTTTACCACTTGTATTCTTTCTTACATTTTAATGACTTGCTGCAGCTCACCTCCTCCACCACTAGAGGGCATCACTGTCAAGCCTCCTTTACGACAAGGGGCAGCACCAAGTCACATTAACTCCAGTCAAAATAGCCAAAACAGTCTTCCCCAATAATGTATTGCTGCTTTAGACAGGTTGAAAAAAATGTTTTTCAAATAAAGTTACAAAAAATGTTTGCATCATTGTTGAGTACTTCATGAGTTTGCTTCTCTGTTCTCCTCTCTCTCCTCTCCTCTCACTGTGTGTGGACACAAAGTTTCAAAAGGCTGAAAAAATATATTTTTTTAAAGGTTCTATAAAAAGGTTCTAAATACAGTTTCCAAAAAGTTTCTTAAACAGATTTCTCAAAAAAGGTTCAAAAGGTTACAAAAATATTTTAGAAAAAAGGTTTAGAAAAAAGGTTTAGAAAAAAGTTCAGAAATGTTGAAAAACATGTCAACATGACTGAGAATAGAGACATTCCTGATCACCCATGGCCATATATGAGATGTTTATATGCCATATATGCCATATATGAGATGCTGATGTTTGAAAATGGTCGGTGTCAAAAAGGATTCCTGGCGAATGCGTTACTTGGCTATACTGTATTTTGTATTAATATGATCCAAAAGGATCCAACAGTTGTAGTAATGGCTACTTTTTACTTAAGTATATGTCAGAGCCCACACATATTTACTTTGAGTGAAAAATTGTAATCAGTACTTCTTTTTAAACATGAGTAACTTCTACTTGAGTGAAGGATGTGTGTACTTTTGCCATCTCTGATTGGTACTCCCACAGGTGTGGACACTGATAGACTGTTTCTCATCCCTGGTCCTCAGGGCCCCCTGATAGGCTGCTGTCCTCAGGGCCCCTGATAGGCTGCTGTCCTCAGGGCCCCTGATAGGCTGCTGTCCTCAGGGCCCCCTGATAGGCTGCTGTCTTCAGGGCCCCCTGATAGGCTGCTGTCCTCAGGGCCCCCTTATAGGCTGCTGTCCTCAGTCCCACTGTCCTGCATGTTCTAGATGTTACCCTGCTCCAGCACACAAGGTTCAGATGAGCTGGTGGTTATTAAGCTCTGCAGAAGCCTGATAAAGACTTGTTCATCTGAACAGATATCAACATAGACTGTACTAGGAGAGCGCAGTTCAAAACAGTGTTATTGTTTTCACAGTGCAGATTGAGATTAATATGGACGTATGAGCAAACTATAGAATCAGAAAGGCAACAGTGAAATAAAAAAACTGTTTTTTGTTTACACAGTTCAGGATTGCCACTCTAAATCATGTTTGCCAGAAAGCAGATCATTATCTAACTTCAGGATAAGACTTGTCGAGCTCCGATCCTTTGAAATGTCGTTCAACAAGATATTTCACATTCCCTATTCACCTCCCTGGTGCAAACCAACACACATACATGCTTACATACACACACAAACAAGTGCACACAAACACACACACTGTAGCAGAGAGATGCTAGGAGGGGAGGCAGGACAGAGACTAGGGGAGAAAGCGATTGTCTGGAGAGAGGAGTGGGGAGCTGGGTCCCTCCTCTGGTAATTGTGACGATAAAGATGGAAGTCTCAACCTGACAGAACTACTTCTCCTTCTGGGAGGTTTGTTGACCTCCTGCTGTGAGAGTTTCTTAATGGTGGCGTCTCTCTGCTGCAGATCATGCTGTAGCTTTGATACTGTGGCGTCTCTCTGCTGCAGATCATGCTGTAGCTTTGATACTGTGGCGTCTCTCTGCTGCAGATCATGCTGTAGCTTTGATACTGTGGGGTCGCTCTCCAACTGCTCCTTCTCCCTCCTCAGCTGTGCCAACTGCTCCTCGTGATTCTGACCTCCCTCACCAGCACCTCCTTCCACCCCGTTCATCGCCATCTCCTCACCACTCCTCCTGTCGGCTGACACTAAAGGAGAATTCAACACGCAATTACTCAATATATAGCTGTTCCTTAATTCACTACAATAGGGTTACAGTCACTGTTAGCGTGTGTTGACTCATTCCCACTGATTCAGTTAGCATGTGTTGACTCATTCCCACTGATTCAGTTCGCATGTGTTGACTCATTCCCACTGATTCAGTTAGCATGTGTTGACTCATTCACACTGATTCAGTTAACATGTGTTGACTCATTCACACTGATTCAGTTTTCATGTGTTGACTCATTCACACTGATTCAGTTAGCATGTGTTGACTCATTCATAGTGATTGATCACTCTGGATTCACCTGTTTTTCCTGTCCAGCATATTTTTCTCTTTACTAAGAAGATGATCAGCACAATAATAGCTGTTGCCATAGCAGCACAGATAACCCCAACAGTCACAGGAACATGACATGTTTTGAAGAAGTCACCTAAAGAAAATCACCATCATGACAAATATATATTCAGTATAGTATATGATGTATATGAGATAGGAAAGAACGTTACGATACTTGAAGAAAAGTAACTTTAAAACTCCAAAACCTCTCTTTTCAGTTAAGTTAACCCCCTTTTCCTTGTAATTCTAATCCATCTCTTTTTTCCCCTAGTGGTAAAAAAAAAAACTAGGAGGATATACATGTAATGAATGTCTTTTCAATGTCACGTGTCACTTCCTGCAGCTTGAAGCACCACAGGGTGGGATCAGGGTGATATCTGCTCCTATTCACGTGTCACTTCCTGCACTTGAGGAAGCCACCAAAAATAAATTTTAATTTATCAAGTCTCCACCCCCAACTTTCCACCAGGAAGCATTTTTTTATATGAAGGAGAAGGATAAGACTTTCGCTACATGTTCAGATCTGTGTTTCCTAGAATCCCAGCGCTTCTTACCAGGAACACTGATCACCGTCTCTCTCATGTGGTCGATCTTCTCAGAGTAAACTCTGCAAGTGACGGTGGAGCAGTTCCTCTGCACCGTCAGGTTGCTGCTCACGGTGTGGCTGCCGTCGGCCTGGCTGGATGTGACCACAGCAGGGAGGACGCGCCCCTGGCCGTCCAGCCACTCCAACCGGGGGTGGGGGTGCCACGTGTGGGAGCGACACTGCAGAAGCACCCCACCCTCCTGCTGCCCCAGGATGGAGATCTCAGGCTGGCACAGAGGCCCTGCACCTGCCAGCGCACACGAGACAACATCAACACATCACCTACCAGCACACATGTACTTTACATACTCACACTTATACTGCACCTACCAGCACACATGAGACAACAGCAGCACATCACACACAAGACAACAACACCACATACTATGCATAAATGTAAATGTAATTCATTCATTCTTCCACAAATGAAAACAACACTGCTCAACCATAAAACAATCTTTATGAAAAGTATGAAATATGATATATAAAACTGTACAAAACAGAATAAGGAATAACAGATTAAGGACACTCAGTCCTCACTGTCAGTGTCAGGAAAATTATCTCCCAGTTCCTCAGTTTCTTTTGTGTTGGCACAATTACAACAACGACATAAGTCTGTGCAACACAGTCCTAGCGAAAAACATGAACATCTGCCTGTCTCACAGGCACTTCTGCAGGCGCAGTGTATCACATGCAAAACTACGGTGGCCCTGAAGTGCAAAACACAACGGCAAATAGGAAAACACAACGGCGAATAGGAAAACACAACGGCAAATAGGAAAACACAACGGCGAATAGGAAAACACAACGGCGAATAGGAAAACACAACGGCAAATAGGAAAACACAACAACATTAACTTCTGACGGAAAAGGTAGGGCCTACCTAGCAGAAGACGGACCCTCCTGATTGGACAGACGGACTGTCTGTCTTTTAACAGGAAGGAGCGGTGAAAAACACGAACCTGTTTGAATGGTTTTCGCTAACTACTAGTACATTTTTGTAAAATGTCTGACCAGTGTGTCGTGCTAGCCTAGCCGGTTGGGGTCCCTTTGCGCTAACTAGCTCTGTAGCCTATAGTTCACTCAAACCTAGCTCATTACAGTAACTTTACATTGCTGTAGGCAATGGCATAGGCTACTTATCGCAAACTTTTTGATATTTTTCTACTTCCATTTACTTACCTAACAACGAATACTGCTCCTTCTATGTGAAGATAAATAACGGTTTAAAAAGTGAATGCCTCTGACTTGCGAGTCTCTGGCTCGAGATATGCTTGCAATACAACACAGACTGAGCATAGAACGTTCTTCCTGAAAGTCAGTGATGAGCCGACGATGAGCCGACGTATCTGCGATGTTTGAAATAGAGCACAGAGATAAGAGATTAAAAAAAAAAAAAATTGCCGATGCTTATCCGACCTTATGTATCTGTGTCGTGCTACGTGAACAATCTGTTTATTTCAATCTGTTATTATTTTCTTTTGTGATTGAAATATTATTATCACACAATAAATTAAATTAAGAACGCAGAATGAAATGAAATAACAATAATAAATAAACCATTATTTTCTTGGGGGTGCTATGGCTAATCCAGGGGGAGCTCTAGCACCCCCTGGCCCCCCCCTGGCGCCGCCCCTGTGCCAGACTGTGGAGCGGGAATCATTTTCTAAAAGACTTCGTGGTTCACCTTGCGGCCTATGGAGAGAGGCAAATCATACGAAGCTAGGCACCTGTAAAGTATAACGATAATACATCTAACATGATGAGGCATCTACGCCGGATATACAGAAAATACACCGAAAATACAGAGAGAACACTGAAATGGTAAGGTTTTGGGGCTTCCCCTAATGTGCTTAACAAACCAAACCAAAACCGTGACTCATAAAACCGAAACGAACCATGGGCTTGTTGAATTGTTGCACCCTTAACACACACACAGACACAAACACTCACATAG
The DNA here is from genome assembly GCF_963692335.1 of Osmerus eperlanus. Classification (NCBI taxonomy): domain Eukaryota; kingdom Metazoa; phylum Chordata; class Actinopteri; order Osmeriformes; family Osmeridae; genus Osmerus; species Osmerus eperlanus. Next base: position 329,168 of record NC_085040.1, read on the forward strand.
TGTCAACATACTGTTAAGGAAAGTCAATATTGAAAGGACATTTTTAAAGCATTTTGAGGTCAAATTCAGAACATATTTGAGCTTTGCTGTAAAGAATATAAAAGAAAAATAAGAGAACATTGAGTTTGTTTGCGATGAGGTGAGACCAAAACATGAACGTGTTCAGTAAAGAAGGGAGTAGAATGATTTACTGATACACAGTATTTTAGATTTACTAAACTTTGTAGTTTTCTCAAAGAAAAGAGCAGCAACTTAAGAAAACAAGAGTTCAACAAATTAAAAGATTAAAATAAATCAGAGTCGAGACAAATTTCCAATCGGGATAGTATAATTATTATATTATGTCATTATTTAATGATGTCATGGAATGATTTGAGCTGGACACTCCTAACAACATGCTGGCCTCCGGCTTACTTACCCACCAGCAGCAGAACGGCCGTGTTGTTCTTCTCCTGTTTGTCTGCTGTGTAAGTGAGGCAGGTGTAGAGCCCCTCATCCTCCAGCCTCACTCTGGACAGTTTCAGGGAGACGTTGCCCTTCTTCAGTTCCTCTTTAAACAGCGACGTCCTCTGCTTGTAGGACGGGTGTTGGTCGTGCAGGTCATGACCCTCCCGGTAAATGTGCACGCTCTCGGGCTTGAGGTCCGGTCTGGACCACTCCACGATCAACCCGCCCGGATCCAACTCACGGCCCAGGGAACAGGGCAGGACGACGTCCTCGCCAGCTAGCACTCGGACGGGCTCCCCTATGGACACACGGCCAGATAGACTCCGTTTAGCATCGGGAACTTTGATAATTTACTTGTATTGCTCTCTGTCTCTCTCTCTCTCTTTACTCACCTGAACAGACCATTTCACCCTGAACCATGAAAACCAGCAGCAGCATAAGAGCCATGAACATCTAACTCTCCTCCAACTATGTGCTCAATTACGCTGTATTCGCTTCCTCGTTGTTTCTTTACGCTCCACTCTTGTTTCCTGTTACTCCTTGTTGCTCACCGATTACCCAACATCTGTATCTGGCGCGCTCCTGGGTTCTTGTCACGCGCTGCTTTTGAAAACTGATACAGCAGTCAGACTGGAGTGTCTAGCCTGTACGCACACTGGCCGGGTGCTCTTAGAACGCTCCTAAGAAGCTCATAGCGTTAAGAGCTTCTTAACGAATCTGGGAAACCCGGCCACTTACGTTTCTGCATGTGTGCGAGTGAGTGGACCCGTTTTCCCAAAAAGTTTCCACTTTTTGAAAACGGCAAGTCTGTTCACCTCACTTTTTATTGAGGACATTATATTTAATGGCCGCATGTTCAGTTATGAAAATAAAATCTGAAAACAATATACGCTCCTGCTGTAGCCTAATATGATCCGGAGTGGCCATCGCGAGAATCGGGAGAATTCCCGGTGGGCCGCACTGCCCCCTCATAAATTGAGCCGGCAGATCGCCTGCTTTCTCTTTGTTTTTTCACACACCGAATAAAACTATATGTGTTAAGTTTGTTAAGTTACTGTGTGACTGATAAGTAAGTTAATAGGCTATACTAGGTTTTAGTTTAAATAAGTGTACAATCAGACTGTGCATTAAAAAGTGCCGTTTTCAGTTGTCGCGCATGTTCTCTTTCTCAAAAACAAGCGCGTAGCCTATACCAAGGTTGTTGCCACCATCATTTATTGTTGTGTATGGAGTTAGCAAGATTAAGCTGAGGCTAAAAGAATATAATGGATGGGAAAAGGATGCCAGGAAGAACTGAAAAAGCCACGTGAAAAAAGAAAGATCTGTCACTTCATATCCTGCAATGGTTGGAAAAATGTGTTTTCTCAAAAGCCCCGAATCTTTCAGGTAGAAATGTTGGTTGTATTTTCCGGCTAACAATATGAGTCCAACGTAATGTTTATATTACATAAAGCTCAAAAAATATTTAGCGCTGAAATTAATGCAAAAAATCGCTTTCGCGCGCTATGCGCGCTCGCATTCATGTGAAGTTCCGATTTCAGCTCACATCAAAACCTAATTGACTAGATCCTTGGTTCGGGCTAAGCCCCAAATATTTACAACGTAGGCTATGGCTTGGCCCCTGGTGGGGATGGTCTGGTTTTGGCCATTACACTCCCGGGCTGAAAATGGGTCCCACTCTGACCCTGAATGTGTAGATATTAATATGTCAGTCAAATTCTAAACTTTAATTTTTTATGTCACATCACACTGAAAGAGGAGGGATTAGTTTGTGTGCGTCGGCGCGCGTGAGTGAGCTCTGCTGTAGGGATCCGCCCCCTGCTGGTTAGACAGTGTGTGTGTGTGTGTGTATCATGGTACCCGCCAGTGTCGATTTTAGACCCTTTTTAGGGGTGCTCAAGCACCCCTAAATTTCATCTCAGCACCCCTAAAAATAATAATAAAAAAATAAAAATTATTATTGTTTATTATCATTTGATGCTGGTAGTTCATGAAGAAAGGGACATCCATAGTTTTTTAATTCTTTCAATATTTTGCAGAAAAATACATAAATGTATTATGTGTTATCCAGTGAAATTAGAAATTATATTAGCAAGGGGGTTTAGCACTTTTGCAAGGCACTGTATTCATGTTACATTCTCATTGGGGGCTGAGCACCCCTAAAGGTCTGATCCTAGAATCGCCCATGGTATCCGCCCCCCTGCTGGTTAGACAGTGTGTGTGTGTGTGTGTGTGTGTGTATGAGTGTGTGTGTATCATGGTATCCGCCCCCCTGCTGGTTAGACAGTGTGTGTGTGTGTGTGTGTGTGTATCATGGTATCAGCCATCCTGCTGTCAGTCAGCAGCCAGACAGGATGGAGTTCACACCACTCTGCTTCATGCTCTGTGAGTACTACATCCTCGTGTAGCCTACTATACTCTAGAGCACAGTATGCATGTGGCCTACTATACTCTAGGTAGAGCAGAGTTTGCATGGAGCAACTTTTCACACAAATATTTGATTAGGAAAAATCTAAGTTACTTAACTTTTACCACGTGACTCAATCTCTCCCTTTCTCTTTCTCTATATCTCTTCCTTTCACTCTCTTTCTCCCCTCCTCCATCTCTCCCTCTCTCCCAGTGTCTTGCTGGTACGCAGGACTCTCTCAAGGTGAGCAGAAGTCTTCACATATACCTCTTCCCGTCACACATGTTGAACAACTGAACTTTGTTGTTCTCTCTCCCTCTCTCTCTCTCTCTCTCTCTCTCTCTCTCTCTCTCTCTCTCTCTCTCTCTCTCTCTCTCTCTCTCTCTCTCTATTCCCCTCCTTCTCTCTCCCCTTCCTTTCTCTCTCTCTGTGTGAACTCACACACACACACGTCTACAGACCTGCTCTCTCCTGCAGTTCTGGTCAGTCCCAGCAGATCTCAGTTCCTGAAGCGTGAGACTGTCTCCCTGAGCTGTGAGGATCAGGGGAGCTCTGCTGGAGGGAGGGTGAGGAGGAGGACAGAGAGTGCAGGGCTGCAGACCTGTCCTTCTCACTGGGGAATCTCATCAGGCTCCTCCTGCATCATCAGCATGCTGTACGCATCAGACAGTGGAGTGTACTGGTGTGAGTCTGGCTCAGGGGAACACAGCCATGCTGTCAACATCACAGTACATGGTACGTTCATCAAACAACCACCATTGACAATGTATATTTGACCATATGTTGTTTCAGTGAGGGGCTCATAATCTCATTCTCTGTTGTAGATGGAGCTGTGATCCTGGAGAGTCCTGTCCTCCCTGTGAACGAGGGACAAGCTGTGACTCTACGCTGTAGATACCAGACACCTCCCTCTGACCTCACAGCTGCCTTCTACAAGGATGGATCTCTGGTCAGGACTGAGGCTGCAGGAGAGATGACCATCCCTGCTGTGTCTACATCTGATGCAGGGTTGTACAGGTGCAGCAACTCTGAGCTGGGAGGATCTCCAGAGAGCTGGCTGGCTGTGAGAGGTGAAGGTGTAGGTGTGTCTCCATCTTTATCTCCACCTCCAGCACCACCTCCTGGTCCATCTCCACCTCCTACTTCACCTCCACCTCCAGCCCCCCTGCTGTCTCTGCCCAGACTGCTGTGTAGTATCCTGGTGACCTGTCCCTACCTGGTGGTCACTGTCCTGCTGCTGGAGATGTGCTGCAGGTCCAGAGGTGAGAACACAAGATAGTCCAGGAGAGTGTGTTCAGGTGTGTGTCCAGGTGTGTGTCCAGGTGTGTGTTCAGGTGTGTGTCCGTGTGTGTGTCCGTGTGTGTGTCCAGGTGTGTGTCCGTGTGTGTGTCCAGGTGTGTGTCCAGGTGTGTGTCCAGGTGTGTGTCCAGGTGTGTGTTCAGGTGTGTGTTCAGGTGTGTGTGTAACTCTCGTCTCTCTCCAGGTGGGACTCCTGTTGATAAAAAGAAGAGGAGCTATGATGATGTCATAGAGGAGGTAGAACCTGCATAGTTCTACAGCTAGCCTAACCCCAAGCCTACTAACATATATATACAGTATATATATATGTTTATTGTTAGTAGTCAATGATCAGATGGTTTTATCCAAATGATTATATATTATTAGAAATACAAGTGTTTGTTTCATACTGTTATTGTTTTTGAATGATTTGTATATTTATGTTGTTTCTAACTCTTCTTGTCTGTTTGCCTTGATGTTTATCTTAATACATTTGTTTTCGGTTTCATAATGCAGCATTTAGTTATGGTTACAAAATGCTGTCCTATATCACTTTGATCATTTTAATTGAACTGTTGTTTTGAATGACTCCTCTTCACTTTAACAGATTGACTTCAGAAACCATTTGAATCAGATTGTCTTAGCATATGCTGCCATAGTGTGTGTGAGGTTTCTGTCTCTGTGTGTGAGGTTGAGTGATTGGATTATGACCGTAACAGTAAATCATTAAAGAAAATTTAACTTTAAAACTTTTTTTATGTGCAAAAATATGTAAATCTAACGTGTTACTATAAAAATTAGACGGTGTTTCTTAGATTTAGGCCAGGACTCATGTTGTTACCATAACTGTTTCTGAGTAGGCAAGTCGGAAACGGACGTTCAAAAACCCACAAACACGTCTCTTTACTGAGAACAATGGAAACTGTGGTTTCTTATTGTGTGCGTGTGTGTTTGTGTGTTTGCATCAAGGGGCAATCTCCGGGGCTCAAAAATCGCCAACTTCCGCACTAAGTCAAAACAAATTGTCCACAATTCATGATGGTGTCATTAGCTAGATTCCCTTCTTCTTATCAGTGTCCTGGTGGTCCGTCTGAAAATAATCTGATAATTATGTAGATATTAGGGCTCAAAGATCGGTATATTTGGGGGGGTGTATGGCTTGATTGACAGGTCTAGCCAGGGGCATAGAGGAGAAAGGCCGTTAGCGAGGTGGGCGTGCATCGTGTCCTCGGCTTCTCCCCTTCCCAACTCCGCCCTCTCGTCCAAATGTGGTCACATCTAGCTCCAAAAAACAAAGATGGCGACCAGGAAGTGCAAAAATCGTTAATTGTCATTTTGGGAAGATCTTTCCCAAGTTTCGGCTCTTTTGAAAATCAGGCGTTTATATTCAGTTTTACGCTTGCAAAACTTTTTGACCCCAATTCACAGATTACTTCCGGATATTCCATAAAACAAGTCCACAACTTCCGGTAGCTAGCAGTTACGTTTGTTCTCTCACACAATGCTGTTTTGCACGAGGTCAAGTGATCTTCCCAAAATGACAATTAACGATGTACATAGGATTATATGTTGCTGCCCTTCAAGCAAGACGGTAAAGGGGTTCAAATTGTTGCTACGTTTTCAAGCTACATTGACGATTACGAAGGTAAGGTTTATTAATTCACAGTAAACTAAAGTAGCTAGCTCAGCTATCACTAGGGATTTGAGCATTAACATTAGAGCTAGCTAGGCTTAGCTTGTTAGCAATTCTAGCTACATTACTCAATTAACAGATTGCAGCTTGCTTGCTAGTCATTAATGTTAACAGATACATAATTGGTTTGTCATATTTGTTCCCTATGAATAATGTAATGTAACATATCTTTCTCAGTTTCTAACAAAAATCTTGAAACTTGAGAGATTTGAGGGCGACCTGTTATCGGTGGGTGTAAAAAAGCGAGCATATAGGAGATTATTATTTGCTCTCATTATAAGAGTTAACATAACCTGTTCTGTTTATTAAAAGTCACGTTAACTTCGCCAGAAGTTATACACCTGGCGTCCCCCCCCCCCCCCCCTCCTGAAAAACGGAGGGGGGACGACGACAAGTTAACAGATAACTTCAAGATAACTTTAATACTGTAACTGACAAACTGTTACCGGGGTCCGTTAACGAATCAGACTCGGGTTGTAGTGTATTTTACGATCCGAACATGACACCGCTGTCACGTTAACGAATCAGGAAGATGCCATTTACACTTCCAGTAAAGCAGCGGACTGCACGAGGCGGGGCCACAGGAGTCAACTGTCATGGTCGAAGGTTCGATGTGCTTCGTGAACAGACTCCTACACCTATCACACCGTTGTCTGGGGGGAAACACTTCTCACTGAGGTAGGTGCCGGCAGATAACTCTTTTGTGAACTTTATTTCGATATATAACTTAAACTTCGTGAGTGATAGGATGTGAACGTCATTGCAGAGAAGTCAACTTCCTTATGATATACATTTGCATAACTATCTCACTATGGAGACTACCGGTGAGGAACAACTTTCACGGCTGTTAGTTATTATTATTATTGGATGTTATCTTGTAGACTAGTACAGAACTCATAGCAGTTAAAATAAAAGAGATAGAAAAGACAGGAAGAGATGTTCGGTTTATTGTTGTGGTACTCTATTATGGCCACTAGGTGGGGATGTTTGTTAGAAAGCCGACCAGAGGCCCGCTGATTTACTGATGTAAAGTGAATGAGAGATTAGCAAACAGAAACGTAAAAATACTGTAATACTAAGATTATTTATAATGATATAATATCAGTCTGAAGTCCCACTGTAATAAAATCAGTTAGTTGCCTATGTGTGTTTTTGTCGGTTTAGAGGAGCGGAGAGGAGGGCAGGAAGATGATGACAGCAGAGGAAGATGACCCGCAAGGCGGAGACGAGCAGAGCACCGCGCCCGGAGAGGCAGGGGCCGGGCGGGGCAGGGCCGGGAGCGTAGAGGGGGTGAGTACCTGCCAAACCTACTGGAACATAAGGTGCGCTTGTTTTACCTCTCCTGATCTGACGGTGCTTAATGAGTCACGGGTGCAGACCTTGCCCAGAGAGGCCGGCAGTTGTTGAATCAAGTCCACCTGTAGTGCCATTGGTTACCATGCCAACAGTGAATGACTTCTTGCAGGTTACGTTGTGATTGACAAGTCGATCTCGGGTAGGAAGTGTGTGTGTTTTCAGATGTGTGTGCATATTTTTGTGTGTGTGTTCTTGTATGTTTGTGTGTATGTGTTTGCAGATATGTGTGTGTGATTTGACCTCCATTGTTTCAGCTCACAGAGTATGATTTTGATGGGTGTGGTAACAATTGTCATCATCAACTGACTCACCTTGGACTCTGGTCTCTCTACCTCTCCTCTCGCTCCCTCTCTCTCGCTCCCTCTCTCTCTCTCACATCCTCTCTCTCCCACTTTGCCTCTCTCTCTCCCCTCTCTCTTTCTAACTTCATCTTTCTTTCTCTTTACTCCCCCTACCTCTCTGTTTTTCTCTTGATTGTGACTTTGAGCTGGATTGCTCCTAACTACCCTCCCTGCACCCCCATCCTGGTGTGTTTGGATCGCCCCAGCAAGGTCTTGACGCAGGTCCGGTCAGGGAGGGAGAGTCCAAGTGTTTCAGAGGAGGGGGGTGTCCACTGGGGGGGAAGGGTCAGAGAGAAGATTGGAAACATGAAAGACTGGCTTACACTGTGTGTTTGTGTGTGTGTCTCCGGTGTGTGTGTGTGTGAGATTTTACAGTGTGTGTGTGTGAAGTCATTAGGTCTCATCTAGGTCTGTCTCCTCAACACCATGGCCTCTGACCTCTACCTAGTGCCTGGAGGAAAGGGGTGGGATTATCACACGCTGTCACTCACGGCAGGACCTCTCGTCTCCATGCCGACCCCTCTGACCCTTTGATGTTGAACAGCAGTAGCCTGATGGCTAAGAGTTCTGCCAGAGAATGTCTAATATGGGGAGAACTGCCACTCTCGGGAAACTTCCGGGTTCTGAACTGGTTGCAGTTCCACTCTAGTTCCATATGAGGGCGCTAACGGTCCAGTGCAGAATGAATGGAGGTCTATGGAGCTATACCCCTCAAAATCCACTTTTCTCAGGACATCATTTTTTGTCTAGTAGTAGCCTGTCGTCTAGCTCAGAGCAGACGACAGGCTGTGATTGGTCAAGGGTGACCAATGGGATGAGGAGTCGTCCCTTCCTGATTCACCCCTGGAAGCAACTTCCTGTTGATGCAGAAAGCGTTGTAATACTGTATGTTTTGGACTTGCAGGTATCGGCCACGGAAAATTATGTCACTTCCTGTCCTGAGGAGCCAGTTACCGACGGCAACAAAGTGACTGCTCATGTAGAGGGTAAACCATCAACTAATCAGTCTATCCTATCTATCCACCAACAGACCAGATCAGTTTCCTGCCATCTGCTGTGCTGCTGTGTGTGTCGGGTGTGTGTTTGTTTTCTGTATGTGTGTGAGTGTGTGTATCTAGGCTGTGTGCTGGTGTATGACCTCTGACCTGTTGCTAGGCGCTGGGGGAATTCCCTTGCCCAGTGGTTGCCAGGTGGTTGTCCCGGACAACCAGAGATCAGCCAAGGAGAGATTTCAGAGAGCCTGTCTGTGGAGCATCACCAAGTACAAGGTGAGAGGAGAGAGAGAGGGGGGGGGAGACTCTCTCTCCATGTCTCTCACTCTCTCTCCATGTCTCTCACTCTCTCTCTCTCCCCGCTCCTCCCAGAGCACCAGGCAGGTGTTGAAGGAGCGTATGGGCCGGGCCTCTCGCACTGTGGACCAGGAGCTCCAGAACCACATCCTGGTTCTCCATGACGACCGGCAGCGCTACGATCATGTGACCCGCCTGGCCCAGACCCTGGCCGACCAGCTCAGCCAGCTCACAGTCACGCAAAGCATGCTGGGAGACGCCTTCGCTGAGCTCAGTGTCCGCTCCCCGGAGCTGCACGTAAGTGTGTGTGTGTGTGTGTGTGTGTGTGTGTGTGTGTGTGTGTAAGCACTCACACCAAACTGTATGTGTGTGTGTGTGTGTGTGTGTGTCCTCAGGTGGAGTTCAGTGTGAATGCAGACACCCAGAGGTTCCTCAGTAAGGGTGGAGATGGTCTGGTGGGCTCCGTCACCTCCTTCAGCACTGAGATGACCACGCTGGTCAACAAGACCATAGAGGACACACTGGTCAATGTCAAGCAGTACGAGGCTGCCAGGTCAGCACACACACACACACACACACACTGGTCAATGTCAAGCAGTACGAGGCAGCCAGGTCAGCACACACACAGTCTCCCTCAGGGTGGAGTTAGCATTTTAGCCTGTCTCCCTCAGGGTGGAGTTAGCATGTTAGCCTGTCTCCCTCAGGGTGGAGTTAGCATGTTAGCCTGTCTCCCTTAGGGTGGAGTTAGCATGTTAGCCTGTCTCCCTCAGGGTGGAGTTAGCATGTTAGCCTGTCTCCCTCAGGGTGGAGTTAGCATGTTAGCCTGTCTCCCTCAGGGTGGAGTTAGCATGTTAGCCTGTGTCCCTCAGGGTGGAGTTAGCATGTTAGCCTGTCTCCCTCAGGGTGGAGTACGATGCATACCGGTGTGATGTGGAGCAGGAAGCCCTGGCCGCCCAGACGCCCCGGGGTCAGGCCAGGCTGGAGCAGGCCAGGAAGGCCCTCCAGAACCACCAGGACCAATACCACCAGGCCAGAGACGACCTGCAGATCAAACTGCAGCTGCTGCAGGAGAACAAGGTGAGGGGTGGGGAGAGGGTAATGTCTGTATAGTTCTATACAGTACAGTACAGTCCATCCAGCTTTTCACCTCAACACCTGTCTTTCTGTTTATCTACATCGTTCAAGTCTTTTATTGTCAGGTGCACAGAACAACACAGGGTCAGACTGGGCACTGAAATTCTTAGGACAAGGCAAAGCAACCTGGCATAACATAACATATAAGTACACAGAACATAGATTATATCTGTGATAAGCTAAAATAATATACAATATTCAATACAGTGTACTAAACCTCTAAATACACATAATAACCTATACTAACCTTATAAACCTATACTAACTAATCTCGCTCTCTCCCCCCACCCTGTCTCCCCCCACCCTCTCTCCCCCCACCCTCTCTCCCCCACCCTGTCTCCCCCCACCCTGTCTCCCCCCACCCTCTCTCCCCCACCCTGTCTCCCCCCACCCTCTCTCCCCCCACCCTCTCTCCCCCACCCTGTCTCCCCCCACCCTCTCTCCCCCACCCTGTCTCCCCCCACCCTGTCTCCCCCCACCCTGTCTCCCCCCACCCTCTCTCCCCCACCCTGTCTCCCCCCACCCTGTCTCCCCCCACCCTGTCTCCCCCCACCCTGTCTCCCCCCACCCTGTCTCCCCCCACCCTCTCCCCCACCCTGTCTCCCCCCACCCTCTCTCCCCCACCCTGTCTCCCCCCACCCTGTCTCCCCCCACCCTCTCCCCCACCCTGTCTCCCCCCACCCTCTCCCCCACCCTCTCCCCCACCCTCTCCCCCACCCTGTCTCCCCCCACCCTGTCTCCCCCCACCCTGTCTCCCCCCACCCTGTCTCCCCCCACCCTCTCCCCCACCCTCTCTCCCCCACCCTGTCTCCCCCCACCCTCTCTCCCCCACCCTGTCTCCCCCACCCTGTCTCCCCCCACCCTGTCTCCCCCCACCCTCTCCCCCACCCTGTCTCCCCCCACCCTCTCCCCCACCCTGTCTCCCCCCACCCTGTCTCCCCCCACCCTGTCTCCCCCCACCCTCTCCCCCACCCTCTCTCCCCCACCCTCTCTCCCCCACCCTGTCTCCCCCCACCCTCTCCCCCACCCTCTCTCCCCCACCCTGTCTCCCCCACCCTCTCCCCCACCCTCTCTCCCCACCCTCACCTCTCTCCCCCACCCTGTCTCCCCCCACCCTCTCCCCACCCTCTCTCCCCCACCCTGTCTCCCCCCACCCTCTCCCCCACCCTCTCCCCCCACCCTGTCTCCCCCCACCCTCTCCCCCACCCTCTCTCCCCCACCCTGTCTCCCCCCACCCTCTCTCCCCCACCCTGTCTCCCCCCACCCTCTCTCCCCCACCCTGTCTCCCCCCACCCTCTCCCCCACCCTCTCTCCCCCACCCTCTCCCCCACCCTCTCCCCCACCCTGTCTCCCCCCACCCTGTCTCCCCCCACCCTCTCTCCCCCACCCTGTCTCCCCCACCCTCTCTCCCCCACCCTGTCTCCCCCCACCCTCTCTCCCCCACCCTGTCTCCCCCCACCCTGTCTCCCCCCACCCTGTCTCCCCCCACCCTCTCTCCCCCACCCTGTCTCCCCCCACCCTCTCCCCCCACCCTCTCCCCCACCCTCTCCCCCACCCTCTCCCCCACCCTCTCTCCCCCACCCTCTCTCCCCCCACCCTCTCCCCCACCCTCTCCCCCCACCCTCTCTCCCCCACCCTGTCTCCCCCCACCCTGTCTCCCCCCACCCTCTCTCCCCCACCCTGTCTCCCCCCACCCTCTCCCCCACCCTCTCCCCCACCCTCTCTCCCCCACCCTCTCTCCCCCACCCTCTCTCCCCCCACCCTCTCTCCCCCCACCCTCTCTCCCCCCACCCTCTCTCCCCCACCCTCTCTCCCCCACCCTCTCTCCCCCACCCTCTCCCCCACCCTGTCTCCCCCCACCCTCTCTCCCCCACCCTCTCTCCCCCACCCTCTCTCCCCCACCCTGTCTCCCCCCACCCTCTCCCCCACCCTCTCCCCCACCCTCTCTCCCCACCCTCTCTCCCCCACCCTCTCTCCCCCACCCTCTCCCCCACCCTCTCCCCCCACCCTCTCCCCCACCCTCTCTCCCCCACCCTGTCTCCCCCCACCCTGTCTCCCCCCACCCTCTCTCCCCCCACCCTCTCCCCCACCCTCTCCCCCACCCTCTCTCCCCCACCCTCTCTCCCCCCACCCTCTCTCCCCCACCCTCTCTCCCCCCACCCTCTCTCCCCCCACCCTGTCTCCCCCACCCTCTCCCCCACCCTCTCCCCCACCCTCTCCCCCACCCTCTCTCCCCCACCCTCTCTCCCCCCACCCTCTCCCCCACCCTCTCCCCCCACCCTCTCCCCCACCCTCTCTCCCCCACCCTGTCTCCCCCCACCCTGTCTCCCCCCACCCTCTCTCCCCCACCCTGTCTCCCCCCACCCTCTCCCCCACCCTCTCTCCCCCACCCTCTCTCCCCCACCCTCTCTCCCCCACCCTGTCTCCCCCCACCCTCTCTCCCCCACCCTCTCTCCCCCACCCTCTCTCCCCCACCCTCTCTCCCCCACCCTGTCTCCCCCCACCCTCTCTCCCCCACCCTCTCTCCCCCACCCTCTCTCCCCCACCCTCTCTCCCCCACCCTGTCTCCCCCACCCTCTCTCCCCCACCCTCTCTCCCCACCCTGTCTCCCCCCACCCTCTCTCCCCCACCCTCTCTCCCCCACCCTCTCTCCCCCACCCTGTCTCCCCCCACCCTCTCTCCCCCACCCTGTCTCCCCCCCCTCTCTCCCCCACCCTGTCTCCCCCCCCCTCTCTCCCCCACCCTGTCTCCCCCACCCTCTCTCCCCCACCCTCTCTCCCCCACCCTCTCTCCCCCACCCTCTCTCCCCCACCCTGTCTCCCCCCACCCTCTCTCCCCCACCCTCTCTCCCCCACCCTCTCTCCCCCACCCTCTCTCCCCCACCCTGTCTCCCCCACCCTGTCTCCCCCACCCTCTCTCCCCACCCTCTCTCCCCCACCCTCTCTCCCCCACCCTGTCTCCCCCACCCTCTCTCCCCCACCCTCTCTCCCCCCACCCTCTCTCCCCCACCCTCTCTCCCCCACCCTCTCTCCCCCACCCTCTCTCCCCCACCCTCTCTCCCCCACCCTGTCTCCCCCCACCCTCTCTCCCCCACCCTGTCTCCCCCCCCTCTCCCCCCCCCTCTCTCCCCCACCCTGTCTCCCCCACCCTCTCTCCCCCACCCTCTCTCCCCCACCCTCTCTCCCCCACCCTCTCTCCCCCACCCTCTCTCCCCCACCCTCTCTCCCCCACCCTCTCTCCCCCACCCTCTCTCCCCCACCCTCTCTCCCCCACCCTGTCTCCCCACCCTCTCTCCCCCACCCTCTCTCCCCCACCCTCTCTCCCCCACCCTCTCCCCCACCCTCTCTCCCCACCCTCTCTCCCCCACCCTCTCTCCCCCACCCTGTCTCCCCCCACCCTCTCTCCCCCACCCTCTCTCCCCCACCCTGTCTCCCCCACCCTCTCTCCCCCACCCTGTCTCCCCCCACCCTCTCTCCCCCACCCTCTCTCCCCCACCCTGTCTCCCCCACCCTCTCTCCCCCACCCTGTCTCCCCCCACCCTCTCTCCCCCACCCTCTCTCCCCCACCCTCTCTCCCCCACCCTCTCTCCCCCACCCTGTCTCCCCCACCCTCTCTCCCCCCACCCTGTCTCCCCACCCTCTCTCCCCACCCTCTCTCCCCCACCCTGTCTCCCCCAGGTGAAGGTGCTTCACAACCAGCTGGTGTTGCTGTACAGTGCCGTGGCCTCCTGTAATTCCTCCAGCCTCCTCCACCTCCAGCAGGGCAGCGCCCGCCTCTCCCTGCCCAGCCAGGTGGCTCCTTCCTGGCTAGAGCACAGCTGACGCCCCCCCTCCCCTCCTTTACCTCCACCATCATCACAGCCATCATCACCACTGTCACCACCACACCCTCCAGCTCTCACTCCTGCTGGTTCACTTCTCACTGCAGCAGAAACTCTTCCCACACTCCTTCTCTACCTCTCACACTCCCTCCCACACTCTCTCTCCCTCTGTCTCTCCCTCCCACACTCTCTCTCCCTTGCCCCCACACTCCCTCTCTCTCTCCCTTTCCCTCTCTCTCCCTTTCTCTCTCCACCTCCCACACTCCCTCCTCCCCCCTCATCTTCTTCTCTTGAAAATCAACACTACACATTCTAGGGGTCAGAGTTCTCTACTCCTGGACCAGGCTGTGTGTGTGTGTGTCTCTAATCTTGT
>NC_085040.1:343505-498505 GCF_963692335.1 Osmerus eperlanus
GAGGAGCTGAGACACAGCTGTGGCATCAATGACTCCTGCTCGGCCAATCAGAGCCCTGGAGGAGCGGGAGGAGGGGGGGGGGGGGTGAGGAGAGAGAGGGGAGGGGGGGTGAGGAGAGAGTATGTGAAAGTGTTTTTCATTTGGTCACTAAATTGACCACTAGATGGTGATAGTGAGCCAGTACTAAACCCCTGCAGTTCACCTTCATCACCACTGGGTGTCAACACCCTGACACTGCAGTCACTGGGCCTGAACTCTCCTCCTCCCCTCCCACACCTCCTCCCCTCCCACACCTCCTCTCCTCCCACACCTCCTCTCCTCCCACACCTCCTCTCCTCCCACACCTCCTCTCCTCCCACACCTCCTCTCTCCTCCCCCCCAAGAAACCCACTGAAGCCCTTTATTTCTCTCCACTTCCTTCCTTCCCCTCTCCTTTCTTTCTTTCCTTTGTTATTTGTTCTTTTTCCTCACCAAGTTCTTCAGTTTTATTTATTTATTGTTTCTCGTGTCCTAACTTCTTTTAAAGTCGGACAGATCTTTGACTTGTCCTCACTTGTTTTTGACTTCCTCGGTCCGGTTGCCCTGGACGACGTCCTGGAGGCCCGCCCACTCTGGGCTGGTTACCGTGGCAACGCTGAAATCGGACAACTGGATTCCGTCCACGCCCATTTGCAGCCAGTGCTCTGAAGCGGACTGGAGAGGGAGAGAGTTACACACACACACAGATACACACACACACACACACACACATACATACACACACATAGATACACACACACACACAGAATAAATCAATTAGGTATTTACAACAAGGCACAAATTGTTCCCTAGTTAACAAACACAGAATAAAGTTTTGAAATCCTGTTATTCAAGGGCGTAAAGCTGTATGCATGTGTGTGTGTGTGCGTGTTATAGGGGTGTGTGTGTGTGTGTTATAGGTGTGTGTGTGTGTGTTACCTTGAGTTTGTTCAGCACGTCAGCCTGGTTGTCTGGTTCAAACCAGACATTGGTTCCCAGGTAGTTAGGAGTCAAGTCCAGGACAACAGACAAACCTGCACACACACACACACACACACACACATCTATCAAAACACCCTACACACATCAATAATACCTGCACACACACACACACACACCTGCCTTCAATCAGCACAACTCAATCAACCAAGAAGCTCATTTATAAACACAGCAATCAACCGATCAATCAATCAACCGATCGGTCGATGGATCATGGGAACAGCTCCTGGCCCTCCTCACCCTTCTTGTGGGCCTTGTCCAGCAGGCTGCGCAGGTCCTGCTCCGTGCCCTGGGAGGGGTCGATGCTGGCCAGGTCCAGGGTCTCCACCTGGTCGGCCTGGACGGTGTGGAGAGGCCCCAGGATCAGCCCCTTCACCTTCATCTGACCCACGCTGTCCAGACGCTCTGACACACCTGGGGGGAGGGAGGAGAGGGATGAGAGGGAGGGAGGGATGAGAGGGAGGGAGGGATGAGAGGGAGGGAGAGACGAGAGGGAGGGAGGGGAACAGGGAGAGCTAAAAAAAGGGATGAGAGAGGACGAGAGAAGGAGAGAGGAAGCTAAAGAAAGGAGGAGGAGAAAGAAGGTGACTTAAAAAATGTAAAAAAGAGAAAGAGGCAGGAAAGGAGGAAAGAGAAGAGAAGCGAGAGTCAGGATGGGTCTTAGAAAGGGCAGCGTGGGAGAGAGGTGGCCAGACGGAGAGAAGGTGAGAGAGGAGAAGAGAGGGGGAAACAGACGAGAGCCATTTCAGAGAGGTGAGATGTTGACTCTGGACAAGTCTGTGTGAAGACTGCAGGGGGAGGGAGGGAGGGAGGAGCAGTAGAGGGGAGAACTGGCTGTACCAAACCTTCAAGGATCAAAGAGGATACCGGACTTTGAAAAGCACATGAAAGGGACTTTAAACACAGGTGACACCCCCCCCCCCCACACACACACACACACACAGATAACACACACTATTATTGGACCATAACCAGGAAGGAAGGAAGTACAGAAAGGCGCCCAAAAGGAGAGCACTCAGTTGGCTGTTAGCCAATAAGGGAAATGAAAATGACACAAAGGGGAAGTGCCTACATGACCTTCAGCCGTTAGCCTTTAGCCTAGCGTTAGCCTTTAGCCTAGTCAGCATAGACAAGGTCAAAGAGCTAGCTAGCGTTAGCGGTTAGCCTTCTGTCTAGTCAGCATAGACAAGGTCAAAGAGCTAGCTAGCGTTAGCGGTTAGCCTTCTGTCTAGTCAGCAGACAGTCACAAGACAGTCAGCTTGTAATGACTGACTGTGCTGCAGGCAACACTACCGGCAGCCCTACTACTCATCCCTGCTGACCCTAGTGAACACCCCAGTGTGTCTGTGTGCTTATGAGAATGTGTGTGTGAGTGTATGGATCTGTGTGTGTGTGTACAGTGTGTGTGTACCTTGGAGTCCCTTATCCCCGGTGAAAGCGTCCAGGTCGTTGACCCTGTAGAGGGGCCCCTCGTTCCACCAGTTCATCTCAGGGATGGGTTTACAGCGAGGGGCCTGAACGATGAGCAAGATGGCCCCCGCCAGCATGCCCAGCCAGCCCAGCCAGAACAGCACCAACAGAGCCCAGCGGGTACGCACCCACCTGGTGGGGGAGGGAGGGAGGGGAGGGGGAGAGGGAGAGAGAGAGAGAGAGAGAGAGAGGGGGGGGGGAGAGAGGGGGAGAGAGGGAGAGAGGGGGGGGGAGGGAGAGAGAGAGGGGGGGGGAGGGAGGAGAGAGGGAGAGAGAGGGGGGGGAGGGAGAGAGAGAGGGGGGGAGGGAGGGAGAGAGAGAGAGAGGGAGAGAGAGGGGGGGAGAGAGAGAGGGGGAAAGAGAGGGAGAGAGAGGGGGAGAGAGCGAGGGAGAGAAATAGAGAGACAGAAAGAAAGGAGAATGAGAGCAGTAGAGTGGAAGAGTGGGGGGTAGACAGGGAGAGAGGGGGAAAGAAGGAGGGGGAGGGAGGACAGAGGGGGGAAAGAGGGAGGGGGTAGAGAGAGAGGGGAAGGGAGGGAGGGTGGGAGGGTGGAAGGGAAATGTTGGGGGGAGAGAAAAAGACAGAAGGGTGAAGAGGGAAAGTGAATTAATCAAGGCTAAAAAATAAATGTAAAAGTTTAGATGTACATTATGTAAATAAAAAACGGCTGGTGATTTTGATTCTTAATAAACTAGCTACCAATGCTGGTTATAAAACAGAAAAATAAGCCTACAAATTAATCCAAGCTACAATTTAGTCGTACTTACCCAGGCGTCCCTGCCACTTTCATCAGCTCTTCCTTGGACAGTCCCGTGAATTTAACATCTTCGTCGGTACCTTTAACTTGACACTCCCGTTCTTCTCGGTCCCCGGTGAATCCCCAGTCATCGGCAGTTTTTCCTGATCCAACTCGTTCAGCTCGACTTCTTCATGTCGACTTCGGTGTCCTTGCTCATCCTGGGTCCGTTAAAATATTATTCTTTTGGATTGGGGGGAAATTAGAACGGCAAACGCAAAAGTTCAAGATTAGTTTTGGGTGTTGACGGGAAAGAAAAACTGTCGTTATTTAAAACATAGGATACACTGGAATTACTTATCTAAAAAGCAGATATAAAGTTATTCTAAGTATTTCAACCTTCGCTACTAGAGGACAAGGAGTTGTGCGCACTGTTAACAAATTGAAATTGTTCATTTTGACACGATGGACAGATGTCTCGAATTCGGGGAAATTAACCAAAAAGACACACCAAAGCACCTGTTGTTTTCTGAAAAATATCACCGTCGCCACTGACATTAGTTTGCTGAAAGTTACAGACTGTTGTTGTTATACATCACTGACACAGCCAACCAAAAACACTGTTGACATGTTGTGGAGAAATAAAACTTGAGTGCTAGCTAACAAAAAATACAGATAGCTAGAGCTAACGTTAGCCCTAGCTAGCCAGCTAGCTACAGATCAATCGATCTGTCTGTAGCTAGCTGGCAGCGCGTGGAAGATAAATATGATGCATCCATCAATGAGTAATGACGCCAATAATCCTGTTCAGGTTGTGGAATTAGGCTATTATTATAAATATTAAACTGTTGAAAATTCTGATTTAAAGTACCTCTTGGAAATGTGTTCAGTCCCAAAATTTGTATCGTTGTCAGAAAGGTTATTTTTTAATCCTTGTGCTGTATTCATGAGAGTTACAGTGGAGACTGGAGGCAAACGCTTTTTATACAGCGGTGCGTCCGCGTTTCTCCGCCCACCATTTAAGGACGTGCCACTAAAACCAGTTGACCAGTCCAGCCTTATTCGAAAATTAACGACTACATTAAAACATGATGTGGGTATTCCACCTATTGTGGTAAATTGGATCATTTATATCAAAGAACATTCATATTTTATGTTTTCCGTGGTCTTTGTTGCGATGACACACACGCAATCCACCTTAATGTCAACTGGAAATGTCACAAGCAAGCAAAAGGTCTTATCTCTGGGAACAGGCGAAAGTGACAAGAAAACAGTGCAACGGTGACAAACTCAATTGAGAAGTCCGTTTTAAAATCTTTTATATATTTTGTTAAGAAATTCTGGAAATTCCTTTAGGTAAACTTACTGTAGGTCGCTTTAAATAAAAGCGTTGTCTATATGTTATAACTTTAGGTTATCAAGAATGACACCATAGGACACTGAAGCAAGACCATACAATTATGAAAGGATCTGTACTGTACGCAAAGTCCGAAACCAAGCCTTACCTTTGGTTCTTAGCATCCTGATAAGATTAGACACCCGTAGCCTACGTGTCCTAAAGACATAACTGTACATGTCTCCCGTGTGTGTATTTCAATAACTATGTAGCCTACAACAGTGAACTAATCTCCTTGGAGTAGAATATAACAGCATTCAAAAATGTATGTTTATCAACAGTTTATGAATACAGTGTGGTGACTGTAGTAGAAGCCTAAATATGCTGCAGATCGTCGCTTGACTCAGACCGCCGAAATACTATTGCACTTCTGATCCTAGATCTACCGCTGTACTGGTACCTTTACGTTGCTTTGGATAAAAACGTCTGCTAAATGAATAAAATGTCAATTTGCAATTTCTGATGTTAGAGAGAGAGAGAGAGAGAGAGTGAGAGAGAGAGAGAGAGAGAGAGAGAGAGAGAGAGAGAGAGAGGGAGGGAGGGAGGGAGGGAGGGAGGGAGGGAGGGAGGGATTGAAGGGTGAGATATGAGAGGTTAAATGGCATGCTGACAGGAGTGGTCATTAATATCGGTTCATCTATATTCTACCTTTGGTCTCCTTCCTTCACTCTTTCAGGAGGTGAAAGTGTATTTGTGAGCTGGTTTGGTTATCTGATCAATATAATCTTGTCCTACAGGCATGTCTATTTTACCTTGTCTCTATCTCTCTCTCCCTTTAATTCCCCCCCACCCCGTCTGTCTCTTTATTGCCTATACTGTGGCCCAGGGGCCTCCACAGCTCTCTCTCTCTCTCTCTCTCTCTCTCTCTCTCTCTCTCTCTCTCTCTCTCTCTCTCTCACACACACACACACACACACACACACACATGCAGCTGGGTTCTGTAAGGGGATGAAGGTGCATAACTAGGACTCATTTCCCAGAGCTCAGTAGGAGGGGGGGGGAGGGGGGGGGGTTGAAGGAGACATTCCTTTGAGTGAGGGAGAGGGGGAAGAGAGAGGGAGGAGGGAGGGGATGGTGGATGCCTCAGAAACATCCCTCCATTCATAGTTCCTGTGTGATCCTGGAGGGCGGGGTCAGTGAAGGGAGGATGGAGGGAGGAGGAGAGGAAAGAGAGGTGGACAGGAAAGGAGAGCAGGAGGAGAGAGAAACTCCACTGTTATTCTTTGAGCTGACAAGTGTGGAGGCTTTTTCTCTCTCTCCACCCCCCCCCCCGTTTTCTCCCTCTGTCCGTCCCTCCCCCTCTCTCTGTCACTCCCCCTTCCTCTCCCTCTCCTCCCCCCGCGTCTCTCTTTCTAATCCTATCTGTCTGATCCACCCTACATGAGTTTATCTTCTCAGAGACAGAGAGAGACCAGCACACAAACACATGCACACACACAGAGGCATTCCTGTGTACACACACGTACACACACACAGTAGTGACCCAGGGCACACACGTACATACACTTATATAATACTGGACTCCTGCCCTGTCTCCCCTCACCCCCTCCTCACCCCTACACCCCCCTATTCGCCCCTTCACCCCCTCATTACCCCTCCCTACTGCTTCTCACCATCCCTCCTCACCCCTTCACATCCATCCTCACCACCTCCTCTCCCCCTCCATCTCCTCTCTCCCCCTACCTCTCCCCCTCCTCTCCCCCCTCCTCTCTCCCCCCCTCCTCTCTCCCCCTCCTCTCCCCCCTCCTCTCTCCCCCCCTCCTCTCTCCCCCTCCTCTCTCCCCTTCCTCTCCCCCTCCTCTCTCCCCCCTCTTCTCTCCCCCTCCTCTCTCCCCTTCCTCTCCCCCTCCTCTCTCCCCCCCTCTTCTCTCCCCCTCCTCTCTCCCCTTCCTCTCCCCCTCCTCTCTCCCCCTCCTCTCTCCCTCCCCCTCCTCTCTCCCCCCTCCTCTCTCCCCCCTCCTCTCTCCCCCTCCTCTCTCCCCTTCCTCTCCCCCTCCTCTCTCCCCCCTCCTCTCTCCCCCTCCTCTCTCCCCTTCCTCTCCCCTCCTCTCTCCCCCCTCCTCTCTCCCCTCCTCTCTCCCCTTCCTCTCCCCTCCTCTCTCCCCCCTCCTCTCTCCCCTTCCTCTCCCCTCTTCTCTACCCTCTTCTCTCCCCCTCCTCTCTCCCCTTCCTCTCCCCCCTCCTCTCTCCCCCTCTTCTCTCCCCTTCCTCTCCCCCTCTTCTCTCCCCCTCCTCTCTCCCCCTCCTCTCTCCCCTTCCTCTCCCCCTCCTCTCTCCAGAGAACAATGCCTCCTGGCAGAATGTTCCGTGTGACAGACCCCTGAATGCTGGCTCCTCTCCTGTGATCTGCTGGGAGAATTACAAACAGCCCAGTTCCCACACACACACACACAAACTCACAATCACACACACACACACACACTGACCCCAGAGGCACAGCGGATTAGAACTTCAAAAACTCATCTCTGAAGCTCTCAGGATTTACTCTCTGTCTGCTCTGGTGAGGCAGAGCGTTCATCTCTACATTCTAGAACTCTCTCTCTCTCTCTCTGCTCTGGTGAGGCGGAATGTTCATCTCCTCTATGTTCTAGAGACCCAACATTCTCTTTTCCAGATCCTCGTTCTGGAATGTGTAACCTTTACTTGGATATGAAGTGATCGTCCTTCACACACAGCGCAGAAAGAAAACGCTCTCCTTCTCTCCGTTATCACCCCTCCCTCCCTCTCTCTCCCTCCCCCCTCTCTCCACTCCACCCCTCTTTTACCCTGTGAAGAAACACCTGATATTTGGTTTCTCTTCTGGGTTAAATCACAGTCAGATCAACCGGAGAAAGAGAGACTGTATATACATGTAGTGAGTGAGTATCAGTGTGTTTTATCCTTGTGTCTGGACACTGCAGCTCGCTAGAAGGCTTCTTCTTGGAGACTGGATAATGGAAAGACACAGAGCGCCATCTAGTGGTGAGACTGGCCAATAACACTGGCCTGCATTCAAAAACGACACTTTTACCTGCACATACCAGCACAAACTGAGCACAAACTATTGAGCCTTTTTAAAGCCTTTCCATTATCCTTAGAGACCAATCAAATATTATTTAGTATCAAAAAAATTATACATCCCAAACAAAAACTAACTACACAAAACCAGCGCAAACGATTGAGACAACATTGTCGACATTTTTGCATTGGGTGGGGGGGCAACTTCACGTGGGTATAAAAGCCTAGCGCGTGCTCTCTGACTGCATTCAAGGCTAGGTCAGGCGCATGACGGACAAGCTTGATAACTGAACGCGAATAAAAGCGTTTTATTTGCCGAGTGTTAGCACGTTTACTTGCGTTAAGCCTACTTCGAAATAAAAAAAATATAGCAACGCTAATATCCACTAAACTCTTCAATTTTTCCTTCGTTTTTACAGATCTTTCACTATGAAAAAATGTATTTTCAGTACAAATGTACTTCCGCAACAATATATTTGTCAAAGTGCTAGTGTTACGAACTAAAATGTTGGATAAAACAAACATTTAACAAATAACTTTGATAGCAGTTACACAACCACTTGTGATTTGCTTTCAGTATAGTGACTCCTAATTTTCAACAAGGATTTTACATTTGGTAGAAGCAAATAGTAGGCTAGGACGCGGCTACATGGATAACACCTCAGCACACATGATTCTTCACTCTCCTCCATAAACTCCACCCTCCGACATAACCAGGAAATCACTCCCTCCTCCCACAACAGTTGTTATTCTGAAGAAACGAAACTAATCTATCTTTCTCTCGCTCCCTCTCTCCACTAGTGTTTCTGTGTGAGAGAGAGCGACCGTCACTACCACTCCAGCATGGCCCAGCAGGGAGTTGTGCTGGACCAGGACCAGTTCTGCTGTTCCGTCTGTCTGGACCTCTTAAAGGATCCTGTCACCCTCGCCTGTGGTCACAGCTACTGTAGCAGCTGTATCGAGGGCTGCTGGGACCAGGATGAGCAGAAGGGAGTCTACAGCTGCCCCCAGTGCAGACAGAGCTTCACTCGGAGGCCTGCTCTGAAGAGGAACTACATGCTGGCTGAGGTGGTGGAGAAGCTGAAGGAGACAGGAGGAGCCCAGGCCGCCCCCTCTGAGCTGACCAGTCCAGCTGGGCCAGGAGAGGTGACCTGTGACCTCTGCACTGGGCCCAGGAAGCAGAGAGCCCTCAAGGCCTGTCTGGTGTGTATGGTGTCCTACTGCCAGACTCACCTCCAGCCCCACAACCAGGTTCCTGTACTGAAGAAACACAAGCTGGTGGAAGCCAGGTCTGGACTGCAGGAGATGATCTGCTCCAGTCATGAAAAGCTGCTGGAGGTCTTCTGTTGGACAGACCAGCAGTGTATCTGCATGCTGTGTACCATGGATGAACATAAAGGCCATGACACGGTGTCAGCCAAATCTGCAAGGAAGGAGAAACAGGTAAGACCAGCAATACTAGTCAGTGACTCATGAGGAACTTGGAACATTTCAAGATGGAAGTTTTTATGTGATTAAGATTAAATATGCAAAGACATGTTAAATTCCCCTTTTAAGTGATGTATGAAACAGGTTATTAATGATAATAGCAGAATAATGTAAGAATATTATAAATACATAACATGTATTTTTTTACGCTTTATCAACCTAGATTATCAAATGTATAACCATTGGACTGTTGTTATGATCTTATTTTAGTCCGAGGTGTGAACTCCTGTTTGGTCTACGTGGAGAACTATAAAATGTCAAAAAGTGCTGACTCGTGTCAGGAAAAGCAGGAAGAGTTTACTGCATCCACTCCACCAGAGTCCTGTACTGTAACTCCAACTGTGTTGTTGTCATGTGTGTTGTTCTCCAGGACAAGCTGGTCCTGAGTCAGCAGGAAGTCCAGCAGAGAGTCCAGCAGAGAGAGAAGGAGCTGAAGGAGCTCCAACAGGCTGTGGAGTCTTTCAAGGTCAGCATCAGGATCTCCACTAGTGGAGCTGTGCTACTGGGAGATACCTGGATAGGACTGGTGGACTCTCTACATTCAGGAAGACTGCTGTCACTGGAGGGATATCTGGATTTATTTCTCCTTATCTTTTTTTATTTTTCCCTCTCTCTTTCTCTCCCCTCCCTCTCCCCCTCCCCCTTACTTTTCTCTCTCTGTCTCTTTCTCTCTCTCTCCCCCCCCTCTCTCCAGCGTTCTGGCCAGGCAGCAGTGGAGGACAGTGAGAGGATCTTCACTGAGCTGATCCGCTCCATTGAGAGAATGCGCTCTGAGGTGAAGGATCTGATCAGAGCCCAGCAGGGGGCAGCAGTGAGTCAGGCTGAAGGACTGCTGGAGAGACTGGAGCAGGAGATAGCTGAGCTGAGGAGGAGAGACGCTGAGCTGGAGAAGCTCTCACACACAGAGGACAACATCCACTTCCTCCAGGTAACTAGACTACCCTGGCAGCTCAGATCTGAAGCTACACTCACTGTCTGATCATCTATGTAGGATCTCTGCTCAACCTGTGTGTCTGTCCATCTGTCATCCTTCCATCTGTCTCTCTCTCCCCTCTTTCTTTCTTTATCCCTCTCTTTCCCCTCTCCCCCCTCCCTGTCTCCAGAACTACCAGTCTCTCTCCAGTACCAGTGTATCTTCAGATGTCCCCAGCATCTCTGTTCCTCCTCTTCAGTACTTCAAACATGTGACTGAGGTGGTCTCTGAGCTGAGAGACAAACTAGGGGAGCTGATCCAGAGAGAGTGGTCCAACATCTCCACCACAGGTGAGTTGGTTAAACACAGCAGGTCTGGAGGAACAGCACATTAAGCCTCATGGACAAACATCATGTGATAGGACAGACACCTGTCACAGAAGCACATGTTTGGATCAACTTGATAAGGAAGTGTTTGTGTTACTGTCTGTGTGTGTGTGTGTCTGTGCATGATGTGTGTGAGGCCATTGGTGTGTGTATACATATGTGTGTGTATGTATATACAGTTTGAGTGTGTGTATACGTATATAAATGTGTGTGTGTGTGTGTATGTGTGTGTGTGTGTGTGTGTCTCCAGTCTCCACAGTGGATGTGTTCCTGCCTCCAGAGCCCAAGACCAGAGCAGACCTCTTACCATGTGAGTCTCTGAAGTGTCCAGGTCTCTCTCCACTGACACGTGTTGAATGATGAATCTGATCCAGAACAACAGCAGCTTTAACATGGGGACACATGAATGGACGTGTTATTAACTCTGATCTGGTCTCTGCTCTGCTCCCAGATTCCTGTCAGCTCACTCTGGACCCAAACACAGCACATAGAAACCTCTCTGTGTCTGAGGAGAACAGGAAGGTGACATGTCTAAACCAGAAGCAGCCATATCCTGACCATCCAGAGAGGTTCACCGGGTCCTATCAGGTGCTGTGTAGAGAGGCTCTGTCTGGACGCTGTTACTGGGAGGTGGAGTGGAGAGGTAACCGTGTTGACATAGCAGTCTCATATAAAGACATCAGCAGAACAGACGGTTACTCTCTCTTTGGTAACAATAACAAGTCCTGGAGGTTACGCTGCTCTAGTGATGGTTACACGTTCAGACATAACAGTGTTAATACTGCAGTATCAGGCCCTCAGTCCTCCAGAGTAGGAGTGTACCTGGATCACAAGGCAGGTACTCTGTCCTTCTACAGTGTCGTCTCTGACACAGTGACCCTCCTCCACAGAGTCCAGACCACCTTCACCCAGACACTCTACCCTGGGCTTGGTTGGTATGGTAACTATGGTGACAGTTTAGAGATTATGAAACTGTGATAGAGGGTCTTGTAGAGGAGTGATACCTTCATACAGAACCCTGTCATTCTTTTAGTTGGTTTATAAACACAGTTCTTTTGTTGTATAATTCCTGCTCTTTCACCTTGATGATTGTATATGATCATTTAGTCTTGGCTCTACTGGACAATAGAAATCACTGTCTACTTCCTGTCCTGCTACTCAGTAAATAGAGTTTTAACTAACGATGTGTTGTAATGTTTGGGTACATGTGTTACTCACTATTGAGATGGAAGTGTTTATAACTGCTGTTGTTTAAGTGATCAGTTCATAGTTGTCTCTCTGCTACTTTGAACTCCTGCTGGTGGTTATAATGGACCTGAACAGCTGAATAAAGACATGTGAAGCTGAAAGACATCTCTCATTATTTAGACTGTACAAGAAGGATTTGTTTTCTGACACATCTAGTGTTTAGTCTCTCTCCCTCTCTGTATCCATCTCTTTCTCTCCCCTCTCCCTTTGTCCCTCTCTCAATATCTTCCTTTCTCTCTCTCACATTCTTTTTGTATATCTTTTCCTCTCTCTCTCTCTCTCTCTCTCTCTCTCTCTCTCTCTCTCTCTCTCTCTCTCTCTCTCTCTCTCTCTCTCTCTTTTCTCTCTCTCTCCCTCCATCTCTTCATCTCTCCCTCTTTCTCTCTCAATGCAGTAACAGAGATTCCCCACGAGAGGGCAGTGCAATCACAAAGCTCAATTTGAAGCTTTTTTCACTCTGGGAACCAGACGGAGAACCAGCAGATTGTGGACATGAAACCTGTCAGAGTTCTCCTGGATGGGCCTGTACAGAGACCCCTGGAAGTGGTCACATGACAGCAACTTCTCCTTTAAATTTTGGAAGATCAACGAACCTAATAATACAGACGGGCTCGAATTCTGTTTAGCGTCAAGAGTTTAGTTCCTTCGGCAGATGGACGGACTGGCCCTGTAATGTTAAACTTCCCTTTTTCTGCTACAGTAGTACATCATTGTTTTGTTTTGAAAGTATTAGAAATAATCTTGGCTGAGACGTTCTAGAACTGCAATGTGATGAAACACAAGGGACTTTTGTGATGTCATAACTGTTTCTTTGTGAGCTAATAATTGTTCTTAAATGGTCCTTTGTGATGTCGTACATTTTCTATGTTCCTGTCGGTGTGTCCACTCCCAGTGCAGCAGCAGGTGGTGAGAATGAGGCTGAACAGAGAGAACTCAGGTGTGGACGTAGAGGATCCTGCTGTGATGGAGGCCATCTTACAACAGGTGAGACCTCATCTACGTAGACAAGGAGGACTAGCTAGATGATGGATACGTGTTACCTGTGGTTGATGAAGAACAAGGAATTCATTACATTTAGTCATTTAGCAGACGCTCTTATCCAGAGCGATTTACAGTAAGTACAGGGACATTCCCCCTGAGGCAAGTAGGGTGAAGTAGGGTGAAGTGCCTTGCCCAAGGACATTTTGCACAGCCAGGAATCAAACCAGCAACCTTCTGATTAACAGGCCTATTCCCTAACCGCTCAGCCACCTGACCCCCATGACAATTAATGAGTACAGAACAGTGTTATCCAGACTCTCTCTCCTCCTCAGGTCCAGGTGAAGCTGAGAGAGAAGGGGCTGACTGAAGACTTTAAAGAGGAGAGTACATATTCTTAGTCCAGACTCTCTCTCTTCCTCAGGTCCAGGTGAAGCTGAGAGAGAAGGGGCTGACTGAAGACTTTAAAGAGGAGAGTACATATTCTTAGTCCAGACTCTCTCTCTTCCTCAGGTCCAGGTGAAGCTGAGAGAGAAGGGGCTGACTGAAGACTTTAAAGAGGAGAGTACATATTCTTAGTCCAGACTCTCCCTCCTCCTCAGGTCCAGGTGAAGCTGAGAGAAGGGGCTGACTGAAGACTTTAAAGAGGAGAGTACATATTCTTAGTCCAGACTCTCTCTCTTCCTCAGGTCCAGGTGAAGCTGAGAGAGAAGGGGCTGACTGAAGACTTTAAAGAGGAGAGTACATATTCTTAGTCCAGACTCTCTCTCTTCCTCAGGTCCAGGTGAAGCTGAGAGAGAAGGGGCTGACTGAAGACTTTAAAGAGGAGAGTACATATTCTTAGTCCAGACTCTCCCTCCTCCTCAGGTCCAGGTGAAGCTGAGAGAGAAGGGGCTGACTGAAGACTTCCAGCTGAGGTGGAGAAAGCAGCCAGATGGAAAGGTCTTCCACAAGGAGGAAGACGAGAGTTCTCAGAGGAAGAGGAAGAAAAGGGACAGGAAACCAGTTCTGACTAAGAGGGAACTCAGGAATAATTATATTGAATTGATTTAGCTGACTCTTTTAGCCAAAAGACAAAACGATGCATGCTGGTCATCATGTTCCTTTCATTTTGAGTAGACACAACTATGTTATTTAAATGTTTTATTAATTCTGTCAATGTGAATTATTCTGCACTTGTAATGTTCCTATTCAAAACAATACTTTCAAATCCCACACAAAGCTCTCAATAAACATTTTAATACTGAATATATGTGATTTCTTTTTTTCATTTAAATCAAAGACAAATTTCACACTGGAGCACAAACAAAATCAGATTGCTTTCCAACCAACGTCAGTTATTGAGTGAAGAAGCAACTATTACCTGAACTTCAAGATGGCGGCACTCTGGGAGGTGAGACAAGGAGACGAGCAGCCCAGGTAGCTGAGGTGCTGGAAGGGTTAAACGATAGAGGAGACCAGAAAGGGGAGGGGCTTAGGCTGATGATTGACAGCAGCACCTGCCCTCCCCCTTTCCTCACATGTCAACTTCCTGTTGGTCGAGGTAGGTCACAGCTTGTGGGTACAGTCCAGTGGTACCACCATCATGTTGTAGATCATCACACATTGGTGAAGAGGAGGAAGTGAACTTAATAGAGACTGTTCTGTTGTTTCTCTACTTCAGTGTGTCCTTTAACTCGGGTCATGTGGGTTTGGTAGTGTGGAGTTTGTAACGAGCGATTGGTTGGACTTTGATCGTTTTTTCCCCACAGGCAGCTGATAAGAGCTCACAGTGCTGTTGTTAGATGCTGCAGGTTGTACTGAAACTAGACGCAGCAAGAAAGTATGTGGAGGGACAGCTTTTACTTAGATCCTAAAGTCTGGGGCCTCACCAGATAGAGCGTGTATCGCTCAGGCCGAAACGCAAGGTCCCAGGTTCGATTCCGGCCCGGGCCATTGTCCTGTATGTCTATCCTCTCTCTCTCTCCCTGCTTTCCTGTCTCTACCCAACTGTCTCTAACCATGTATAAACAGCTGAAGATGTTGTGTTTTTGTGTTTTTATATGTTTCATTTAAACATTTCATGTATTCCGCCATCCTTGCAGTTGACAAGATTGTGTATGTTCAAAATAACCATATTCAAAAGGAACATTCTTAAAGTTCAGTTCGGATCAAAATAACCCGCCTGACTGTTATTTAACTTTTCACGCTAATTTCCTTTCTCCATTCATGACAGATAGACCTGTATCATTCTCCTCCAGTCATGGCTTCCACCATCCACTTCCTGTCTGAAGAGCAGTTCCTCTGCTCCCTGTGCAAGGAGGTCTTCACCGACCCCGTGTCCATCCCCTGCGGCCACAGCTTCTGCCTGCCCTGCATCACAGAGCGCTGGCTGAGCCTTCAGACCTGCAGCTGCCCCAGGTGCAACACCATGTTCACTGGTCACCCGGACCCCCGTCAGAACTCCTTCGCCCGGGAGATGTCTGAGGAGATCCGGGAGAGGAGGCGGAACGGAGGTGTGGCCGTCCTCAGACCGGGCGAGGTGGCGTGTGACGTCTGCACCGGGAGCAAGCTCCGAGCCCTGAAGTCCTGCCTGGTGTGTCTGACCTCCTACTGTGAGACCCACCTGGAGCCTCACCAGAGAGTGGCCGGTCTGAAGATCCACCAGCTGGTCGACCCTGTGGAGAACCTGGAGGACAGGATGTGTAGGAAGCACCAGAGGCTCCTGGAGATGTTCTGCAGGAGTGACCAGACGTGTGTGTGTGTGCTGTGTGCGGAGACGGACCACCGGGGGCACCACACCGTCCCGGCAGAGCGAGAGAGCGCAGAGAAGAAGGTGAGATGTTTACGCCGAAATTACTTTTAGCCCGAAGGCCACGTGCAAATAGCACACGTAGAATGTACTGCAGGAGGTCAAGGGTCAGAAGCAAGGAGTTCTAAGAGGATTTTGGTTGTTCAACGTTCTTCTCCCTCTCTTTCTTCGTTTATCTTTTCTTCTTTCCTGTCATTTCCCTTCCTCCGCCTCTTCCTCGCCTCTTTTCTTAAAATGTACTCCGACAGCCAGTGATTTAGTTGTGCTTCTGATTCCAAGGCTCAGATGGACAGGGCTGAGGTGGAGGTGCTGCAGATGATCCAGACCAGACTGAAGAAGATGGAGGAGATCCAACACTCAGTGGAGCTCAGCAGGGTGAGTTCACCAAACATCTGGTTTCATTCGAGATCACGAAGCTACAGGACAAACTCCGCGACGCCGTCTCTCACTGCCGTCTCTCACTGCCGTCTCTCACTGCCGTCTCTCACTGCCGTCTCTCACTGCCGTCTCTCACTGCCGTCTCTCACTGCCGTCTCTCACTGCCGTCTCTCACTGCCGTCTCTCACTGCCGTCTCCCCCGTCAGACAAACTCAAGGAAGGCGATTGAGGAGAGCGCGGAGCTCTTCGGTGCTCTGATGACCGCCGTGGAGAGAAGCCTGGCCGAGCTCACCCAGGAGATGGTGGAGAAGCAGAAAGCAGCGGAGAGGAGAGCTGAACACCTCGTCAGGGATCTGGAGCAGGAGATCTCGGAGCTTCGGAGGAGGAGCTCTGAGCTGGAGCAGCTCTCACACACCAAGGACCACTTCCGCCTCCTACAGGTCAGTACTCCCCCTCCTCCTCCTACAGGTCAGTACTCCCCCTCCTCCTCCTACAGGTCAGTACTCCACCTCCTCCTCCTACAGGTCAGTACTCCACCTCCTCCTCCTACAGGTCAGTACTCCATCTCCTCCTCCTACAGGTCAGTACACCTCCTCCTCCTACAGGTCAGTACTCCCCCTCCACCTCTTCCTCCTACAGGTCAGTACTCCCCCTCCACCTCCTCCTCCTACAGGTCAGTACTCCACCTCCTCCTCCTACAGGTCAGTACTCCACCTCTTCCTCCTACAGGTCAGTACTCCACCTCCTCCTCCTACAGGTCAGTACTCCCCCTCCACCTCTTCCTCCTACAGGTCAGTACTCCACCTCCTCCTCCTACAGGTCAGTACTCCACCTCCTCCTCCTACAGGTCAGTACTCCCCCTCCACCTCCTCCTCCTACAGGTCAGTACTCCCCCTCCTCCTCCTACAGGTCAGTACTCCCCCTCCTCCTCCTGCAGGTCAGTACTCCACCTCCTCCTCCTGCAGGTCAGTACTCCACCTCCTCCTCCTACAGGTCAGTACTCCCCCTCCTCCTCCTGCAGGTCAGTACTCCACCTCCTCCTCCTGCAGGTCAGTACTCCACCTCCTCCTCCTACAGGTCAGTACTCCCCCTCCTCCTCCTGCAGGTCAGTACTCCACCTCCTCCTCCTGCAGGTCAGTACTCCACCTCCTCCTCCTACAGGTCAGTACTCCACCTCCTCCTCCTACAGGTCAGTACTCCCCCTCCACCTCCTCCTCCTGCAGGTCAGTACTCCACCTCCTCCTCCTGCAGGTCAGTACTCCCCCATCACCTCCTCCTGCAGGTCAGTACTCCCCCTCCACCTCCTCCTGCAGGTGCAGTGTTTAAGACCACACCATGTTTGGAAAGACACATCTTTATCATACTGCTGTTTCTCTGTCTCTGTTACCCCTGTTAGAGGTTCCCCTCCCTCGCCCGCCCCCCTCCCACCAAGGACTGGTCTGACCTCACCGTCCACTCCCACCAGTGTGTGGGGACGGTGAGGTCCAAAGTGTCCCAATTAGAGGGGACGTTAAAGGCAGCCCAGACCAAACTGGCCAGAAAAGGTCAGAATCGTCTCACAGGATCAAATCGCTAATGCTAATGATGACTAATAGAGGCTCAGTTTGATTGTTGTGTTTTGGTTCTTTGACAGAGCACGAGATAGTCCAGCAGTATGCAGGTATGATGTTCACAGCTGCTGTAACGCAAAGCAGCTGACAATCACAATCTCCTATTCTGTTTATCCTTTATATAATTTGAATTACTATTTTTGTAGTTTTTTATTATTGGCTTATTATTATCATTTTTTCAATCTTTATAATTTTATCCACATTTTTATTGTTTTGCTGTAACGCAAAGCAGCTGACAATCACAGTCTCCTATTCTCCTTTATATAATTTGTATTACTATTATTGTTGTTTTTTATCACTGGCTTATTATTATTTTTTAATTACATCTTTATAATTTTATCTCTATCATCATTTCTATTGTTGTAATCATTCATATAATTTAGTGTGCTTCCTCTCAGCAAGGCACACTGTTATGTACATATATACATGTATGTTTATAATCATTATAATTTTTGATGTTTATAGTTTTAGTTATTTGAACTTAACCCAGGCTTCGTCTCTCCAGTGGACGTGAGTCTGGACCCGCGCACAGCCAACCCGTGGCTGGTCGTGTCCAGGGACAGGAAGAGGGTCTGGGACGGAGACAGAGAGCAGGAGAACCTTACGGAAGGCCCCCGGCGCTTCGACACGGCGCCCTGCGTCCTCGCCATGCACGGGTTCACCTCCGGGAGGCGCTACTGGGAGGTCGAGGTCAGCGACAAGACGGCCTGGGATCTGGGCGTGGCTAGAGAGTCCGTCAACAGGAAGGGCGTGGTCACCCTCAGCCCCGAGGATGGCTATTGGACAATCTGCCTGAGGAAGGGGAGTGATTACAGGGCGTGCGATTGGCAGTCGCTCCTCCTGCCAATCAGAGAGAAGCCCTGGATCGTGGGCGTGCTATTGGACTACGAGGAAGGGGTGGTGTCTTTTTACGATGCAGGAAAGGCTTCGCATATCTACTCTTTCATTGGCTGCTCCTTCACTGGGAGGGTGTTTCCTCTCTTCAACCCTGACATAAGTGACAGCGGGGACAACAAATCAGCTCTCTTTATTCGTCCCGTCGCCCCCGGCGTCGCAGACAGGGGCGGGACTTTTGATAGTGTCACAATTTGAAACTTATTTTTTTTATGCGGACGGAAATACATCATTGTTTGGTTGATGAAAGGAAAATAACACACCTATGACACCAACTCCTTCAGGACCAACAACAGATTCACTTATTAAATGAATCATCAGTAACATTTGCAGTAGATGCTTAGTGATTATTCTGAAACATTATGACCTGGAATTGCAAGTGTAGCTTGCTGTAATGTAGTTTCTTAATACATAAATAAACAAACACATACTCAATATACTACCCTGTCAACAAATTGGGACTTTTATTCGGTGAGACTTTGTCTCCTCATATCCCTCCTGTATCCTCTCTCCTTACACCCTGTGTAAGGAGAGACCTTAACCTAGTGACCTAATCTCCTCCCCTCAATTTCTCCTGCTCTGCCCTACCTTTCCATCTCTCTCTCTCTCTCTCTCTCTTTCTCCATCTCTCTCTCCATCTCTCTCTCTCTTTCTCTTCCTTGTCTTGTGTTCACCTAGTTTGTGTTTAGATTGTCCTTTAGTCTGACCCAGGGTCAGTGCTACCTTCCAGAGTTACAACCTCCACCATTACTAGAGAAGCCTCAGAACTGACCCAGGATCAGTCTCCACCTGTTTCCTGGCACGTTCGCTTAGTTGAGGTAATCAGATTAGGACACGGATCAGATTAACATGGGACCAGATGGAGCATTGAGACACAGGCGCTCTGTCTGAGGCTAGGCAGAGAAACACACACACACACACACACACACACACACAGGGAAGGATCAGAAGAGATTAAACCTGACAGGACTGCAACATTGCGCTGAGACACACAGAGAAGACAGACCACACAGAACACAGAACAGAGAACACAGAACAGAGAACACAGAACAGAGAACACAGAACACAGAACAGAGAACACAGAACAGAGAACAGAGAACAGAGAACACAGAACAGAGAACACAGAACAGAGAACACAGAACAGGTTACAGGCTGTAACAAGACAACAATGTAACTCAATGTAACATTTTCCCAGTCATCTGTAGTGTCACTGTTCAGCTCCAGGACCTTGATGTTAAGGAACCATCATAGTGAGTACACAACTGACTGTCTTAATGGGCTTTTACTAGTGCTGGACATGCAAATGTTATCTTGGGCTAGTTAGCTCTGGCTAGTTAGCTCTGGCTAGTTAGCTTTGCCTAGTTCGCAGCGTTATTGTTTGAAGGAATATTATAACAAGAAAATAACGATAATTTTTACTTATCAAATGAGGCTGTTTGTCTGCTTCTCATACTATAACATTTCAGTCTCTTTCGCCATGACAAACTCGCAGACATGACATGTGTGAAGTCAGCCGGTTATGACATCACTTCCGGCGATGACATCACTTACGGAGCCCTTGAGAGCTAGCTGCTGATTGGTGCATCCAACAAGACAGAGCGATGTCATTGGCTGTGGATGAGACTGCTGGAGATCTCCCAGTCAGGGATGTGGGACTGGTGAGGGGAGGGCTGATGCCAGCGATGACAGGTGTGTGTGTGTGTGTGTATGTATGTGTGTGTGTGTGTATGTGTGTGTGTGTGTGTGTGTATGTATATATGCGTGTGTGTGTATGTATATATGTGTGTGTGTGTGTGTGTGTATGTATGTATGTGTGTGTGTATATGTGTGTGTGTGTGTGTGTATGTATGTGTGTGTTTTACTCTCTTCTTCGTGTCTCTCCAGTTCGAGACACAAAGTCATGGAAGAAGCCGCAGGTTCTGAAGATAAAAGGTACGAAGAAACTTCTGGTCTGGTCTGGTCCTGGTCTGGTCCTGGTCTGGTCCTGGTCTGGTCCTGGTCTGGTCCTGGTCTGGTCCTGGTCTAGTCCTGTTCCTTGTACAGGTCCTAGTCCTGGTCTGGCCCTAGTTATGAATATCAATCATTTCTGTCCATCTTACTTTGTATAATTACTTATCTGTGTGTGTGTATCTGTGTGTGTGTATCTGTGTGTGTATCCGTGCGTGTGTGTGTGTATCTGTCTGTGTGTGTGTATCTGTCTGTGTGTATCCATGTGTCTGTGTGTGTGTGTGTATCTGTCTGTGTGTATCCATGTGTCTGTGTGTGTGTATCTGTCTGTGTGTGTGTATCTGTCTGTGTGTGTGTATCTGTCTGTGTGTATCCATGTGTCTGTGTGTGTGTGTGTATCTGTCTGTGTGTATCCATGTGTCTGTGTGT
Organism: Osmerus eperlanus; assembly: GCF_963692335.1. NCBI lineage: Eukaryota > Metazoa > Chordata > Actinopteri > Osmeriformes > Osmeridae > Osmerus > Osmerus eperlanus. The sequence goes on from NC_085040.1 coordinate 364,185, forward strand.
GTGTGTGTATCTGTCTGTGTGTATCCATGTGTCTGTGTGTGTGTGTGTATCTGTGTCAGACCGTCAGAGAGTGTTCCGGGTTCCCCGGGAGCAGCTGGAGGACCAGTGTCTTCACCTGCAGGAGGAGAATACCCTGCTGAGACAACACACACACACACAGGAGCAGAGGCTACGAAGGTACACACACACACACACACAGGACCAGAGGCTAAGCAGGTACACACACACACACACACACAGGACCAGAGGCTTTGCAGGTACACACACACACACACAGCAGGTACACACACACACACACAGGACCAGAGGCTTTGCAGGTACACACACACACACACAGCAGGTACACACACACACACACAGGACCAGAGGCGTTGCAGGTACACACACACACACACAGCAGGTACACACACACACAGGACCAGAGGCTTTGCAGGTACACACACACACACACAGCAGGTACACACACACACACACACACTAACTTCTCCTCCTTCCTCCCCCAGGATGTCCACCAAGCTGATGCGCGTGCGTCAGGGCCGCCCGGCAGGACTGAGAGAGGGAGACCTGGAGGAGACCATCCTGGAGCTGGAGGCTCGGGTCGCTACCCTGGAGAGCCAGAAGGGGGCGCTGCAGAACAAGCTCAGCCTGGCCCGGCAGCATATCCTGGACCTGGGGGGACGCACGCACTACAGGCTGCTCTGCAGAGGTTGTTTGCTCCGGAAAACCATGTTAGCGTGTGGGCCAATAGCGATGTAAATCAAGTTCACCCTAAACGTTATATCGTCGCCTGTGTAATATGCTGATGTGTTTGTTTCAAAGCAACATACAGACAGGGATTTGAACCTGCGATCTCTAGATCTGCTGTCAGATGCTCTAACCACCAAGCTATACCCAGACAGCATTAACACTAAAAACACACACATTTGAGGATCAAGAGTATCAAAAGGGCTGTTTGTTTCCCACCTCAGGGCGGGGCCTGGATGGGGAGGGTGGAGTCAGGCGTGCGGCCCAGACGGCCCCTCCCCGCTGCGGGGGAGCTGGTCAGGAGGAGGGGCAGCAGAGGAGGGTGTTGGAGCTGGAGCAGCTGGCTCTCTCTCTCAGGGAGAAGGAGAGAGAGGTAGAGGGAACCGTCAGGGAGATGAGGAGGGAGCAGGCCGAAGGGCACAGGTGGGCACACACACACACACTCAGAGCACACACACGCACACACACACACACACACACACACTCAGAGCACGCACACACACTCACTTAGAGCACACACACACACTCAGAGCACACACACACACACTCAGAGCACGCACACACACACACTCACTTAGACACCCACGCACACACTCAGAGCACACACACACACTCACTTAGACACACACGCACACACTCAGAGCACACACACGCACACACACACACTCAGAGCACGCACACACACTCACTTAGAGCACACACACACACTCAGAGCACACACACACACACTCAGAGCACGCACACACACACACTCACTTAGACACCCACGCACACACTCAGAGCACACACACACACTCACTTAGACACACACGCACACACTCAGAGCACACACACACACACACACACTTAGACACACACACACTCAGAGCACACACACACACTCACTTAGACACACACACACACACTCACTTAGACACACACACACACACTCACTTAGACACACACGCACACACTCAGAGCACACACACACACACTTAGACACACACACACACACTCAGAGCACACACACACACTCACTTAGACACACACACACACACTCAGAGCACATACACACAGACATACACTCACATACAAACATATGCTCACACACACAGAGACACACACTGACACGCACGCACACACACCGTTCCACCCAGCTCCATCATCATGGTAACGTGTCAGTGACCCTGGGACTCTTCCTGTCCCAGACTGACCATCAGGGACAACGTGGAGGTGATCCGCCTGCAGAAGCAGCTGAGCGACCGGAGCACAGCCCTGAGGCTGACCCAGGAGAAGTTCAACCACCTGCAGGAGGTCAGGCCGACATCTGGCTTCACCTCCTTTCACCCACGTCACATGGGATAACCCTAACCCCTAACCCTGCTTCATGCTGATACTAACTCACTCTCCCATCTCTCTATATCTCTCTCTGTGTAACTCTCCCCCCGTCTCTCTCTCTCTCTCTCTCTGTGTAACTCTCCCCCCCGTCTCTCTCTCTCTCTCTCTCTCTCTCTCTCTCTCTCTGTGTAACTCTCCCCCCCGTCTCTCTCTCTCTCTCTCTCTCTCTCTCTCTCTCTCTCTCTCTCTCTCTCTCTCTCTCTCTGTGTAACTCTCCCCCCCGTCTCTCTCTCTCTCTCTCTCTCTCTCTCTCTCTCTCTCTCTCTCTCTCTCTCTCTCTCTCTCTCTCTCTGCAGGCATATGAGGCTCAACTGGAGCAGGTGAGAGACGCCACCAAATAAAAAGATTGTCCCAAATCAATACATCTTTAACTACAACCCCCAGCCGTCATGTCATGTATTCGCTCAGCAGGCGGGGAATTGAACTTCTTAAAACCCGTAGTAAACCCCAGAGCTGAAGCCTGTGTGTCCTCCCCAGAGCCAGCAGTCCCTGAAGGAGAGCCAGGCGGCCCTGCTGGAGAGAGTGGAGGAGCTGAGCCTGCAGCTGAAACAGCAGAGGCAGAGGGCGCTCGCACTGGAGGGCCAGCTCAGTGCTGCCACCCTCTCACTGCAAGGCCTGGAGGAGGTACTGCAGGCTGTCTGTCCCCTCCTGACCGGGCCCAAACGTTTGTGACAGTTGATACTTTGATGTGGGCTGCTAGACAGGGAGTCAAACTATTTTCGGACTCACCGGCTGACCAATGGTGTTTGTGTCGCTGTAATGATCTGACAATGATCTGGTTTCAGGCGTTCTTGTGATCGTATTCCTGTTTCTTTTTACTTCCTGTTTCCTGTGTTCCCGTGTACACACTTCCTGTTTCCTTCCTCCTCCGTAGTTCCAGGAGAGAGTGTCAGATCTGGAGGGAGAGCGACGCCTGCTGAAGGAGAGCTATGACACGCTGCTGGAGAGGTGGGGAGTCTAAACACACACAGAGGTTGTGTCTGCTGCGTAGAACTTAATGACCTTCTAGCTCCCACTGTCTACCTCCTCTTCTTTCATTCTTTCATTCTGTCTTTCTTTCAATGTCCCTGTCTCTTTGTCTTTCTCCATCTCTTTCTCTCGATCTGTCTCTCTCCTCCACAGCACCTTGTCAGCCCAGAGCCACCACGGGGAGAAGGAGGACAAGGAGAAGAATCTGGAAAAAGAGAGGGAGCGAGAGAAGGAGGAGATCTGGAGGATGGACATCAGGAGACTGGAGGAGATTCTACATGTGGAGAGAGAGGAGAGAGGGAGGCTGGAGGAGGAGAAAGAGATGATGAGGCTGGAGAAAGAGAGGACAGTGGAACAGATTGAGAGAGAAAAAGGTACGAAAAACACAATCGCTTTTCTCAGAATTTGCTCGAATTTTTTTTGTCACTGAAATGTGGTTGCTTTGAGATGTGGCTTGTAAATGCAGATTGTTTCTTGACTGACCACCGAAAAACAGTTAGAACTGTGTCCGCCTGATCGTGGATCATCGTCTATTTATGCTGTTTGTACTTAGTTTTATTTTGGCAAAAGCATTTTATAAAAATGTGAACGTCTGCATCATCATCATTACGTTCTGTTTACCCAGAAGCCACTGCGTTAACGAGGGCCAATCATGAGCATCTGGAACAGGAAGTGTTCCACCTCAGAGGCCAGGTCACATCATTGCAAGACAGGCTGGACTCGGTCACAAAGGTCAGAGGTCACTCACATCGTACTTATGTATAAAGAGTTTGGTGAAGAGGTTTGTTGTTGTCGTGTCATCATCCATTTCTATGTGTCTCTCTTTCTCTCTTCCTTTCAATCTCTCTTTCTCTCTCTTCCTGTCTTCTCTCTCTCTCTCTCTCTCTCTCTCAGGAGTTTGACATGAGTGTGGAGGACCTCAGTGAAACCCTTCTGCAGATCAAGGTTGATAAAATGTCATTCATATTTATAATTTTTTGTATTTGTATTTTTATCTTACAATAAAGATGAGAAGACGTAGTCTAGCCACTATATCTTACTACACTATGTGTAGTAAGATAAAATAGAGAGGATAGTATTGATTTTATATCGAAAAACTAACCCCAACCCTTTTTTCGAAAGGTTGAAAAATTATTTTGAGGAAAAAAATATAATTTTGGGAGTCTTTGAAAAAAAGTAGTAAAAAAAGGTTTTAACGGTGTCTCTCTCCAGACATTCAGACTCCAGCAGGAGGGCCGTGAGGGCCTGCGTCTCCTGCTGCATGATGGGAAGGGGGCGGAGCTGTCCGGAGGGCTGGCGGAGGCACGAGCGTCTCACGCAGAGACGGTTCTGGAGCTGCAGAAGAGCAGGAACATGCTGCTGCTGCAACACCGCATCAACACCGACCTGCAGGTACACACACACACACACACCATGCAGACACACACACACACAGGCACACACACACACCATGCAGACACACACACACACAGGCACACACACACCATGCAGACACACACACACACAGGCACACACACACCATGCAGACACACACACAGGCACACACACACCATGCAGACACACACACACACAGGCACACACACACCATGCAGACACACACACACACAGGCACACACACACCATGCAGACACACACACACACAGGCACACACACACCATGCAGACACACACACACACACACACAGGCACACACACACACACCATGCAGACACACACACACACAGACACACACACACACACGCTGCTGCTGCAACACCGCATTAACACCGACCTGCAGGTGGGACACACACACACGTAAACACACACACGCAGGCTCACACACACAGACACACACATGCAGACACACAGACACACACTGACACACACACCCGAGCACATATGCACAAGTTGAGACTCGCCCCATCTCCTGTGCCGTCGGTGCGCTAGGCCGAGATGAAGACCATGATGGAGAGATCAGAGAGAGAGAGGGAGGAGATCAGAAGGAGGGTTGAAGAGAAAGACAAGCTTCTGGGACGAAGAGCCCTGCAGATCAACACCTTGCAAGGTAACGTTCAGAGTGGACAACAGATTCATACAGGAAGTGCAGCAGATAATCAACTGTTTAACAAACACATCTTCTCTCTTTTCTCTCTGCAGCCCAGCTGAAAGAGTTGGCATACAGCCCAAGGAACTACAACCGGACCATACCACTACAGTACACCTGGCCGGGGGGGGACCAGGAAGTGGTGCAGCCCATTGAGGACGACACCACGTTCTCTCAGCTGAGGGCGGGGGAGTCTGTGTTGGAGATCCACCTCCGGGGGGTGACCTTCACCCCTGGGGGGTTACGGACCATGGGGGGAGCCCGGGAGGGGTCGGAAGGGGTCAAGGAGGTCGTGACCTTCTGCACCTACGCCCTCCTGGATTTCGAGATGCACTCCACCCCTCTGGTGACGGGGACCCAGCCCGACTACGGGTTCACGTCCCGCTACCCGCTCTCCCCCCGGGACCTGGACCGGCTGGGGGGGCAGGGCGGAGGGGTGAGGGTGGAGGTGCATCAGGCCCTCGGGGGCGTTCGTTTCGTGACCCGGGGGAGGGCGCAGGTGCCCCTGGGTGGGGCGGGGGAGAGGAGAGGGGAACGGGTGAACGGACGGGTCAAGGTCACAGGTGAGAAGGTGAAGGATGTGGTCACACTGGGTTCATGTATTCCAGTTTTTCAATAGATTTTTTGTTTTTTCGTTCACGTAAGTAGAATGCTTATCCACCTTCATCCCCTCCCTCCCTCCCTTCCTTCCTTCCTTCCTTCCCTCCCTCCCTCCCCTCCCCTGCCCTCCCTCATCCCCTCTCCCTCCCTCCCTCATCCCCTCCTCCTCCCTCAGGCTCGGAGGGTGAGGTCATCGGGGTTCTGGACTTCTGGGTGCGTCTTTTCCCCCCGGCTGAGCCAATGGACACGCTGCTGGAGAGAGGAGCTGATAGGCTGATGGACAGGCGGGCCCAGAGAAGCCCCGCCCAGCGCTCCCTTGGGTGGCCTGCCAGCACACACGAGGTGAGAGTCACAAACCCATCTCATACAGACGGGTATATCAAGAGGTCGCAGGATCAAATCCCCCCTGTACTTTGCTCTGCTACATGAATTGGTTTTAATGCCATTGAATGATTACATACTGCTCAGCTGTCTGGCTCACTGAGACAGAAGAACTTCCACAAGTAAACTTGTTTGCATGTCTTTGCATCTTATTTAAACTCAAACTCATAAACCACCATCTTCCACGCAGAGGGAAATGTTTGACTACGGTGGCGGGATACCCAACGAACTGGAGGTGGTGCTGGAGCGCTGCGTGGGCCTCAGCGCTCGCTGGCCGGGACTACTTCCGGACTCCTACCTCATGTACCGGCTGTACGACCTGCCTGCTCACGCCTCTCTGCCGGTGCCGTGCTGCGCTGACCCGCTGTTTAACGACGCGGTGAGCTACCCGTTAGCGGTGACGGCCGACGTCCTGGAATACCTCCGGACGGGGAGCCTTTGGGTTTACCTGTTCGACGACAGGGACGAGCAGGCGCCGCCCGCGTACCTGGCCAAGACGCCCGTGCCGCTGCGCTCGCTGGCGAACGGGAAGCAGATTAGAGGTGAGATGAGGAGGAGGAGGGAGAGGAGGAGGGGGAGGAGGAGGAGGGGAGGAGGACGGGGAGGTGGAGGTGGAGGAGGAGGAGGGGAGGGGGAGGAGGGGGAGGAGGGGGAGGGGGGGGAGGGAGGAGGAGGAGGAGGGAGAGGGGGGGGAGGATGAATGCTTTATCGTTCAGTCACTGTCCATCCCACCATTCAGAGAAGCTGTACCATCTCAACCCCTGATCTGGTCCTCAGGTAACAGATGCTGTGTTCCTTCCTGTCAGGTGACTATGTTCTGAGGGACGCGGGGGGCGGTCCTAGGGGCCTCGTCCTCGTCTCCCTACGATGGAGGTACCCCTTCCAGCCACCAGAGGGAGCACAAGGACCCAGGGAGACAGACCGAGCGGAGAGAGAGACGGAACGAGGGGAGAGGGAGAGTGAAGGAGGGGAGGGGGGGGTGGAGAGGAGGAGAGCGAGAGCTGAGGAACCCCAGAGGCCTATCGCCAGGCCGAGGGTGAAGGTGATGTTCGTGGACGTGTGATATCTTCTGGTGTCAAGCTCTTTTATGTTGCATCTCATTTATTCCTTCTTTTTTTTCTCAGACAAAGACAGAAGAGGCAAGGGTGGACAAACCTGTTACTTTAAAATTGGCCCATGTTCAGGTGAACAAATGCGTTCTCGAGATTCAACTGTCGAGATTCAATTCTTGTCTTTCTGTGATTTTCACGTTGTTACTTCCTGTGTTTCTGCTCTAGCCCAAGCCTCCACCAATCAAGCTGCACCGACCCCAAGACATCCAATCAGAACGCGCCACTCCCGTGTCATCACCAGAGCCCAGCGGAGCCACGCCTCTCCAGTCACCCGCACGGAAGAGGGCCACGCCCCTGAGGTCACCTGACCCTCCCCATGCCACACCCCTTCTGATCCTGCATACCAGTCAAGCCACACCCTCTCGCTCACCAACCAGGAAGGAACAGAGACAGGCCACGCCCTCTCGCTCTCCAACCAGGAAGGAACAGAGACAGGCCACGGCCTCTCGCTCTCCAACCAGGAAGGAACAGAGACAGGCCACGCCCTCTCGCTCACCAACCAGGAAGCAGGCCACATCTCGCCCTGGCTCGGCCCGGTCAGCCAGAAGCTCCGTCAGCGACGACAGGACTCTCCAAGTTAGTCCAGTTAGGATGCGATCCCTGTATGGAAGAGTGGTGTGTGGTCTGGATGTAGCTTGAATCAGAGGCCATGATACACCGTGTAACATCCCTCTGGAAGACACGCCACATCTAGCCTGTAGAGGTTTGAGGAGAGGATGGGTGGGTGAGGGAACTAAAGTTAATCTTCTCGTTCTTCCTCAGGACGTTTCTTCTCTGGAGCAGGTGTCCCGGAAAGACGAGACGAGCGAGAAAGGTGCAAAACAAAGAAAAAAGAAAAGAAAAATGGTGTAGAGTACACCACACGGTTTGAAGGGAGGATCTGGAACTGATTCGATCCGATGCGATTGACTTTTCTGTATACTTTCTTGAATATGTTCAAGCTATGTTCATCACTTTGTTTGTGTTCTCTCTTACTCCTCTAAGCGACCCACAAGGACAGCGACAACCTGGACTCGGCAGAGTCAAGAACCTCTTCTCAAAGTGATGTCATTGTCATTCCGAGACCTTCTAGACCAATCAGGAAGGTAAGAATTACCACAGATCATTTGTCTGGTACAGCTCAGTGGTTAACGCGTTTGACAGCGGATCAAGAGGTCACGGGTTCAAATCCCACATTGTTTCAGGGAGATAAGCTGAGAGTGGAGATCCTCTCCTTGAGTTTTGGCCCCACCTCCCAAGTGGCCCTGGACCAATCCGTGCAGCGCGTCTACGTGGAGTACCGCCTACTGGGCGTTCCCATGGAGACCACAGAGACGCCCATGTCCCTCCGCAAACCGACGGAGGGGGAGGAGGTTCACTACAACTTCACCAGAGGTGAGCGGGCTGGAGGGAGCTGGGCAAGGGAACACACAGGTTCATCTATGATCTCCTCATTTGTCCCCTCTCATCCCTCCTCTCTCCTCCTCTTCCATCCTTCCTGATCTCCTCTCTCTCTCATTTTACCTCTTCTCCTTTCTGCTCTCCTCCTCTCTTATCCCTCCTCTCTTCTCCTCTTCCATCCTCTCCCCTGCCCTCATCCTCTTCCATCCTTCCTGATATCCTCTCTCTCCCTCCTCTCTCTCTCTCTCCTCTCTGTCAGTCATCTATGTGGACAGCTCAGAAGCATTCCCTCTCAGACAGTACCTGTATACCATGCTGGAGGGTAGTGACCCAAACCAGGGCAGGTGAGCCCAGCTGTGTGTGCATGTGTATGTGTGTATCACTGAGGGGTGTGTGGTATTAAAGTGTGTGTTTGTGTGTGTGTCAATGAGGAGTGTGTGGTATTAACCAGACTGTGTGTGTGTCAATGAAGAGTGTGTGGTATTAACCAGACTGTGTGTGTGTGTATCACTGAGGAGTGTGTGATATTAAAGTGTGTGTTTGTGTGTGTGTATCACTGAGGAGTGTGTGATATTAAAGTGTGTGTTTGTGTGTGTGTATCACTGAGGAGTGTGTGATATTAAAGTGTGTGTTTGTGTGTGTGTCAATGAAGAGTGTGTGTCAATGAGGAGTGTGTGGTCTTACCCAGACTGTGTGTGTGTGTGTTTCCACGCAGGTTAAAGTTCACAGTGGTCAGCGAGCCGATGGATGAGCATGAGGAGTGTGTCGATGTCGGCCTCGCCTTCCTGGACTTACAGGAGCTGCTGACAGGAAATGACATCATCGAGCGCCAGATTGACAGTGAGAATCTACATTTTCCCTCAACGAAACCTTCCCCCCCAAAAAAGTCTGCGACAGAAAATAGAAACAACAGTGGTTAGCTTGAGTTTTCCTGGGAGTTTTTCATTGTCTACTTGGAGCTTATTAGGTTGGTTTAGGAGGTGCAGTTCTATGGGTGTATATGAAGACCTCGTTGACATTGCTTGTAAAATAGTACAAATAAAATTGGATTTGACCTGAAAATATATCACAAAAAACATTTTCTCTCTCTCTGTGCCTCCATTCAACCAGAATCTCACTTTCTCCCTCTCTATTTCTCTCCGTGGTTGTAGTTGTGAGTGTGGACGAGGAGAGAGAGGTAATGGGAACGTTAAAGGTTTCCGTGGAAGCAGCGAAGGTTCTGACCGGAATCTACTGGGAGTTCCACCGACAGACAACGGACGGAGACGACGAGAAGGACAAGACTGGCGGAGATAAGGAAGAGGAGGAGGAAGAGGAGGACACTTCGAAGAAAGAGGATCAGATTCGAGTGATGTCGTATGATGATGATGATAGTGATTTCTACTGAGAGATAAAGCTCTCAATATCGGTTATGCAAAATAAATCCTCACTTTGACCGTCATGATACTTTAACACTGACAATTCAAGCGAAATTCACGACCCTTGAAGCCCTTTCAAACCATCCAATGTTTTAGTAAATCAACCAGTTAATTTATAAAAACATCAATCATTAAAACCATGTGCTTGTTTTTTACTCAACAAGTAGTCTTAGTTTAACAGCTTTAAAGACTAACGTCAAAAAGGCCTCCGGTTCACGCACTCCTGAACTCATTAATTGTGGACCCGAAAAGGAAAAATGCTTTTGAAAAACACGGGTGTCCCCTATTGGACATAATTTGTAGTGTTAGCAACGCTTTTTATTTGCTATGGAAGCCACAACAATTGATTAGCAAAAACCAAAGAGGAAGAAGATTCGCGGTCTGGGTCGAGACGGTTTGAGATGTGTCATACTGGAGTCATCAAAGTAATCGTTTTATTCGCACTGGTTTGGCTAAGTTTGATCTCAAAACCACCAGTCGAAGCTGTCAGGCTTTAGTTAACGTTACTTTGCAAACTAATAATCGTTGTTGATACAGATAATTAAAAAAACAGCCTACCTGTCATGGTGAGTACAGGCCTTCTTAAAACACGGCTCATTGTCAACCACAAGTTGGTTTGTCAACCACAGTAGGAATCTGACCATTGAAACCGGTGCTGGCCTAACGATATCAATTTACTTGTAGTTCAGTACCTGTGTTAAATAATGTTTATAAAACCAACCAGTCTTTGTTTTAATCCGAAGAAAGAGACCATGAAGAGCGTGAGTCAAGAGCAGGCGAGCAAACTGCTGCACAACAAGTTTGTGGTTGTGCTGGGCGACTCCAGTAAGTAGCGCTATGACTGAGATTATCCTATAGTTATTAAATTAACTATTGTGCAGACTTTTTAGTACAATCCAAGATGTCAGTTGATGAGTCGTCAAAATAAATTTCCGACCCGGACATTGCTAGCAAGTTTTCGACGGAGAAATGTGAAGCTTAGCCTAATGGCGGAGCATTGATTTTTTTTTTTTTTTGGGGGGGGGGATTTGATTTAGTCTAATTTCTTCCTTTCCACAGTCCAACGTGCGGTATACAAAGACTTAGTCCTCCTGTTACAGAAGGACAGATACCTCTCTCAGTCCCAACTCAAGACCAAGGTTAGACTAGACACACCTCGTCCATGAACTTCATCTCTATGCAGAGTATTTGATACAGGAAAGGATGTTAGTTCACCTGCCACAAGACCTATCACTACAGAGCTCAATTGCACTTAGGCTACATGTATTGGCAAGTAGATGAGGTATGTTGGAATTGACTCAGTTGGTATCTTTTGAGAGAGATCCTCTAGTTTCATCGCATGGGGTGAGATAAATCAAGTGTACCTGAGGGTTTGTCCAGGTCTGATAGCCACAGTAGTGAGATGCACATCACACACCATGCCTCCTCCTCCTCCACCCTCTCCCCCTTCTCTCCTATTCTTCTCCACCCTCTCTCTCTGCTCTCCCCCTCCCCTCCCTCCTCCACCCTCTGTCCCCCTCCTCTCTCCCTCCTCCACCCTCTCCCCCTCCTCTCCTCCACCCTCTCCCCCTCCTCTCCCCCTCCCCCCCGTCAGGGAGAGCTGGTGTTTGAGCATGACTGCCTGGTGGAGGGGGGCCGCACGGGCCTCATGACTAACGGGACGGAGTACCGGGAGGTGCGTCAGTACCGCTCGGACCACCACCTGGTGCGCTTCTACTTCCTGACGCGGATCTTCTCCCGCTACGTGCAGAGCGTGCTGGAGGACTTCCGCTGCGGCCTGAGCCCAGACGTGGTCGTGGTCAACTCCTGTGTCTGGGACGTCTCCAGGTGACCCCGCCGTTCAGACACACACACACACACGTGTATGTGTATCTCTCACACGTGTGTGTGTGTGTGTCAGGTACGACTCTCTGTGGGTGAGGGACTACAGGGAGAACCTGGAGCGGTTCTTCGAGCAGCTGCGCAGCGTTCTCCCAGAGGAGTGCCTGGTGGTGTGGAACCTCACCATGCCGCTGGGCAAGAACATCACAGGAGGGTTCCTGGTGCCGGAGGTATCCTGTCCGTTTGTCAGTCGATTCATCGATTCCTGTTCAATCCAAGGAATGAACGAATCAGTGAACAAATGAATTAGTGAACAAACGAGGTAGTAAATCAATAAATTAAGGGTCAAATGGAGTATAAACTTCCTATCTCTTCCTCGGCGTGGTCCCTCCTGACCCCCGACCTCCCCCAGATCGCCCACATGGGCCCCACGCTGCGTTACGACATCGTGGAGGCGAACTTCTACGCAGGCAAGCTGGCGGACGCCTACGGGCTGGACGTGCTGGACCTGCACTTCCTGTTCCGCTTCAGCCTGCAGCACCGCATGCGCGACGGCGTGCACTGGAACGCCCTGGCCCACCGGCGAATCAGCACGCTGCTGCTGCGGCACGCCGCCCAGGCCTGGGGCGTGGCCCTTCCCGGTCAGACACACACACACACTCACACTCACTCACACACACACCCACACACACACACTCACTCACACACTCACACACACACACTCACTCACTCACTCACACACTCACTCACTCACTCTTACACACACACACACACACTAACTGTCACACACTCACTCTTACACACACTAACTGTCACACATTCACTCTCACACACTCACTATCACTCACACACTCACAGCTAGCCGTCTGACATGGTGTGTATGTCTCTCTAGATCCCAGTGAGGGGCCCAACCAGAAGCCTATCTGTGACAGCCACACTATGACCTTTGGTGAGTGACCCTGCTCTCTGTGTGTGTGTGTGTGTGTGTTTGACCCTCTTTCCTTCTGTCCTCTCTCTCCCCCAGCTCCTCCCCCCTCCCTCCCTGAGCTGCAGTACTGGGGGAACGGGGAGCACTTCTACATGGACTCCCTCCCGTCCTGCCCCAGCTCGTCCTCGGGGTACTTCAGCTTCGAGGAGGAGTGGGGCGCCCCCCCTGCCCCAGCCCTGCGCCCCCTCGCCCCGCACCACCCTGCCCCAGCCCTGCGCCCCCTCGCTGCCCTGCGCCCCCCTGCCCCAGAACCACGCCCCCTCGCTGCCCCCAAGAGACGCACCCCACCCGCTCCCCAGCACCCACGCGGCCGGGCAAGGGCACGCCCCCGGGCAAGGGCACGCGCCCCACACGGTACGTTCCCTTTCATCCTATGTGAGATCAAAAAAGTGTGTGTGTGTGTGTGTGAGAGAAAGGTACATGGCTCTCTTTCTCTCTCTCTCTTTGTCACACAGGCTATATTTGACTCTCTCTCTGAGGGATTTTCTCATTTTGTTGTCTGGCTGCTGTTATTCTCGCTTGACCCTCACTCGCTCCCCGACCCCCCCCCCCCCCCCCCTCTCTTTCCAGTAGCCTATCACACAGACCATCACCACCGCCTGGCCCCGCCCCAGTACTGGCCAGAGAACCAATACGTGATGAGGAACCGTCACACCAGGCGAGACCACGCCCCCTATGGTTACCAGAGACAAGCCCACTACCCCTACCCCCCCTACTAGCACTGCCCCCCCCGCCTGCAGCTTCCAGTTCAGTATTATGACCTCATGGTCTGTTGTTATGGAAACGGTTATGTTGTTATGGAACCAGTTCTGTTATGGTTACCTGTCAATATTTATTGCTTTTCATTGTTTCATGAGGGATTTTTCTGTGAAGCATTTTTAAGACTTAACGCACTTTTGTGCCTTAGGATGACATTTTTGAAAATTATTTAACTCTCGAAAAACCTACTTTTAAGTGTTAAAATGTGTGGAATTGTTAGTTTGTGTGCTTATTGCTCTCTTAAGTGTGAAGTATTATGATTGTAGTGTGTGTTTAACATTTTGACCCTGTTCCCTCCAGAATTTGTGTGTGTTTCACAGTAGCATTTTCTTTTTTTACTCTGGATGTTTGCGCTTTTATGCATTGGGTGCTATTGTTGTTCACCTTGAGGGACGTAGTTTAGTATTAAACAGAAAACATTCGTACCAGCCGTGTAAGAACTTTATTGTTCTATAGTTTGCAAACGTGTACAGAGAAGGATTAGTGTGCTTGTACGTGGTCACTAGTGAGGAAACCACTGTTGAGGAATGTGGACATTTTACTCAAAAAAAGAAACTTTATTTAACTGCCATGTCTACAACCGTAGCCCAGGTATACTGACACAGAAAAAACGGATAATACAGAAAAAGCCTCAATTACTTTATATTAGTCCTAATAAAAGAGAAGACAATTGTGTGACTTTGATAGTCCCTAAGGGACAGACCACCAGAAGACAAGTGTGAATCTGCTAGACCTTTGTAGTGTAACAAATTACACTGCAACATCAACGATAAAATGACGTGGATCTGGTGAATATCCTCTGTCCGTAACAGAGCTTTTAACGCAGAACAGATGTGACAAGATGTTTTTTGGTCATTTCGATGGTGAGTTACAACTTGGTCCTGGTGGTGTGTATAGGCTGGTGCAGATTACACAGAATCACCACAGTGGGAAATGATGCACACAGAACAAGACAATAGCTTCAAGCAGGAAGTACGTCGCAAGAATCTACTTTGTGCCAATCATCCCGTCTCCAAACATTTGAAAATATGCGCTAGCCTGTCACGCCTTAAACAAATTGAACTTACAATTTTTTCCTATTCATGACTCATTTAGATCGTACATAACGGTAACCCACGGCAACGTTCTGGAGATGGAACCTAGATGAGAACACTAGTTTCTCTTCGGCGTAGCGTTGTAATTGACAGTTGCACCGTTGGCCTCGTACTGTAACAATAAATATTCAAATTTCCTGAGATTTCTAATAGGAGATGGACTGGACACGGAAAAAAAAGAAAAGAAAAAAGTATTCTTTTTTTTTCAACCGTGCTCTGATTGGTGTAGCCCGCTGTCGATGTCGGGCGACGGGCCAATGGCGTTGCGGTTAGTTCATGAGGAGGCGGTGCACCTGCTGCAGGTGCTGCTGTGATAGGACGAGGCGGTGGACCTGCTCCTGGCCCCGGGCGCAGGGGATGGAGACACGCCCCACAAACACCGTGCCCTCCTGCTTCTCCTGCTTGGCCTGGGGTCAGAGGTCAGGGAAACGTTCAGGGTCGCTCATGATGTTGAAGAGACATGCAGCTCTCAAAGCCAAGTGTGAGTGTGTATACGAGTGTGTGTATACAAGTGTGTGTGTGTATGTGCTTGTGTGTCACCTTGACAAAGGAAGAGACTGGGAAGGTGGCGAAGTCAGAGGAGACCTTGGCTCCAGGCTGCTGAGAGACGACATGCTCTGCTACCTCCCCCTAGAGAGGAGGGAAAGGAACAGGGATATAATACAGCTTCAGGTAAATACATGTATTTCAGCGTACATACAAGTTTAACTGAAGGGTGGAGGATGCAGGGTGGAGGATGAAGGGTGGAGGATGAAGGGTGGAGGATGCAGGGTGGAGGATGAAGGGTGGAGGATGCAGGGTGGAGGATGAAGGGTGGAGGATGAAGGGTGGAGGATGAAGGGTGGAGGATGAAGGGTGGAGGATGAAGGGTGGAGGATGCAGGGTGGAGGATGAAGGGTGGAGGATGAAGGGTGGAGGATGAAGGGTGGAGGATGCAGGGTGGAGGATGAAGGGTGGAGGATGCAGGGTGGAGGATGAAGGGTGGAGGATGAAGGGTGGAGGATGAAGGGTGGAGGATGAAGGGTGGAGGATGCAGGGTGGAGGATGCAGGGTGGAGGATGAAGGGTGGAGGATGCAGGGTGGAGGATGAAGGGTGGAGGATGCAGGGTGGAGGATGAAGGGTGGAGGATGAAGGGTGGAGGATGAAGGGTGGAGGATGAAGGGTGGAGGATGAAGGGTGGAGGATGCAGGGTGGAGGATGAAGGGTGGAGGATGCAGGGTGGAGGATGAAGGGTGGAGGATGCAGGACAGCAGCTCTCACCTTGAGTCTGTCCAGCGCATCTCTGAGGCTCTGCAGACGAGCAGTCTGCTCCAGCAGCTGGGCACTGGCACTGACTGAAGGACCACACACACACACACACACACACACGTTAAGCATCTGATAACCGCACTACAATGGCACACCCACATAAGCTCGTCTGAAGGTATAGTAACGCTTTAGCACACACGCGCACTGACCAGGGGTCTTGCCGGTGATGTCCACCACTCTGACCCCGGCGCTCATCCGCAGCAGAGTGGCCAGCAGCTGGTCAGTCTTCCGGTAGAGGGCCCCCTCCAGCCCCTCGGGAGGGGGGGGGCTGGAGGGGGGGGGGCCCTCCTTGGGGGGGGTCCAGTGGGGGACGTGGAGGGGGGGCAGGGAGGCCAGCTGAGCCCTCATCTTCTCCGCCTGGGAACACAGGAGAGAGGGGGAGGAGAGAGAGGGAGGAGAGAGGGGGAGGAGAGAGGGGGAGGAGAGAGGGGGAGGAGAGAGGGGGAGGAGAGAGGGGGAGGACTTTAGACAACAAACTTCTCTCCACGTGGATATGGTCGCACAAAAAGATGTGATTTCTGTTTACAGATGAGTCAGCTGTACGTGTGTGTGTGTATGGAGTGTGTGTGTGTATGGAGTGTGTGTGTGTATGGAGTGTGTGTGTGTGTATGGAGTGTGTGTGTCGTCACCTTGAGCCTGTTGTTCTCGTTCTTCAGGTGTTTGATGCCCAGCCTCTGAGCCTCCAGCTGCTGTTTGAGGAGGGGGGAGTCCACCACCTGCAGAGGCCCAGACAGAGAGCCTGCTGCTGGGGGAGCCGCTGGAGGAGGTGGGGGGGGGGTGGAGGTGAGGGAGAGAGAGGGAGAGAAGGAAGAGAGGAGTTCAATAGGAAGCTTGTGCGTTCTGGTAGTCTGTCTCTATGTGTTGTGTGTGTGTCCTGAGTGTGTGTGTCTCGTCTCACCTCCTGCCGTTCCCGTGACGATGGAGGCTATGCCGGAGGTGGGCTGGGCCCTGAGGCCGTCGATGGTCATCTTTGATTGGCTGGTGAGACGCTGCTTTAGCTCCGCCTTCTCAGACTCCAGCTGGTCGATGTCGGCCTGCAGGGCGTCCATGGTCTCTTCAAACTCCCTGGGGGGGAAGGAGGGGGGGAGGAGGAGAGAAGGAGAGATGTTTTAGCAGTGATGCGGTTCCGGAAGGTTCCAGAAGTTGAGAAGTGAGAAGGTAGAGGTTAGACGCGAGGAGGTTCCCCCAGGTTTCCCCCAGGTTCCCCCCAGGTTCCCCCAGGTTCCCCCAGGTTCCCCCAGGTTCCCCCAGGTTCCCCCCAGGTTCCCCCAGGTTCCCCCAGGTTCCCCCAGGTTCCCCCAGGTTCCCCCAGGTTCCCCCCAGGTTCCCCCAGGTTCCCCCAGGTTCCTTACTTCTCCTTCTTCTTGAGCAGGGCCAGGCTGTCGTCCAGCCGGGTCTGAATCTTCTCCACCCTCTCGTCTGCGTCCCTGGTGGACGTGTCCAGCTTCCTCTCCAGCAGACTGAGACGAACGTGGGCCTCGCTCAGCTCCTCACCCTGGGGGGGGGTTGTGTGTGTGTATTGTGAGAGAGTGAGTGTGTGTGTGTATTGTGAGAGAGTGAGTGTGTGTGTGTGTATTGTGAGAGAGTGAGTGTGTGTGTGTATTGTGAGAGAGTGAGTGTGTGTGTGTATTGTGAGAGAGTGAGTGTGTGTGTGTATTGTGAGAGAGTGAGTGTGTGTGTGTATTGTGAGAGAGTGAGTGTGTGTGTGTGTATTGTGAGAGAGTGAGTGTGTGTGTGTATTGTGAGAGAGTGAGTGTGTGTGTGTGTATTGTGAGAGAGTGAGTGTGTGTGTGTATTGTGAGAGAGTGAGTGTGTGTGTGTATTGTGAGAGAGTGAGTGTGTGTGTGTATTGTGAGAGAGTGAGTGTGTGTGTGTGTATTGTGAGAGAGTGAGTGTGTGTGTGTGTATTGTGAGAGAGTGAGTGTGTGTGTGTATTGTGAGAGAGTGAGTGTGTGTGTGTATTGTGAGAGAGTGAGTGTGTGTGTGTATTGTGAGAGAGTGAGTGTGTGTGTGTATTGTGAGAGAGTGAGTGTGTGTGTGTATTGTGAGAGAGTGAGTGTGTGTGTGTATTGTGAGAGAGTGAGTGTGTGTGTGTATTGTGAGAGAGTGAGTGTGTGTGTGTATTGTGAGAGAGTGAGTGTGTGTGTGTATTGTGAGAGAGTGAGTGTGTGTGTGTATTGTGAGAGAGTGAGTGTGTGTGTGTGTATTGTGAGAGAGTGAGTGTGTGTGTGTATTGTGAGAGAGTGAGTGTGTGTGTGTATTGTGAGAGAGTGAGTGTGTGTGTGTGTATTGTGAGAGAGTGAGTGTGTGTGTGTGTATTGTGAGAGAGTGAGTGTGTGTGTGTATTGTGAGAGAGTGAGTGTGTGTGTGTGTATTGTGAGAGAGTGAGTGTGTGTGTGTATTGTGAGTGTGTGTGTGTATTGTGAGAGAGTGAGTGTGTGTGTGTATTGTGAGAGAGTGAGTGTGTGTGTGTATTGTGAGAGAGTGAGTGTGTGTGTGTATTGTGAGAGAGTGAGTGTGTGTGTGTATTGTGAGAGAGTGAGTGTGTGTGTGTATTGTGAGAGAGTGAGTGTGTGTGTGTATTGTGAGAGAGTGAGTGTGTGTGTGTATTGTGAGAGAGTGAGTGTGTGTGTGTATTGAGAGAGTGAGTGTGTGTGTGTATTGTGAGAGAGTGAGTGTGTGTGTGTATTGTGAGAGAGTGAGTGTGTGTGTGTATTGTGAGAGAGTGAGTGTGTGTGTGTATTGTGAGAGAGTGAGTGTGTGTGTGTATTGTGAGAGAGTGAGTGTGTGTGTGTATTGTGAGAGAGTGAGTGTGTGTGTGTATTGTGAGAGAGTGAGTGTGTGTGTGTGTATTGTGAGAGAGTGAGTGTGTGTGTGTATTGTGAGAGAGTGAGTGTGTGTGTGTATTGTGAGAGAGTGAGTGTGTGTGTGTGTATTGTGAGAGAGTGAGTGTGTGTGTGTATTGTGAGAGAGTGAGTGTGTGTGTGTGTATTGTGAGAGAGTGAGTGTGTGTGTGTGTATTGTGAGAGAGTGAGTGTGTGTGTGTATTGTGAGAGAGTGAGTGTGTGTGTGTGTATTGTGAGAGAGTGAGTGTGTGTGTGTATTGTGTGGTGTGTGAGTGAGTGTGTGTGTGTATTGTGTGGTGTGTGAGTGAGTGTGTGTGTATTGTGTGGTGTGTGAGTGAGTGTGTGTGTATTGTGTGGTGTGTGAGTGAGTGTGTGTGTATTGTGTGGTGTGTGAGTGAGTGTGTGTGTATTGTGTGGTGTGTGAGTGAGTGTGTGTGTATTGTGTGGTGTGTGAGTGAGTGTGTGTGTATTGTGTGGTGTGTGAGTGAGTGTGTGTGTATTGTGTGGTGTGTGAGTGAGTGTGTGTGTATTGTGTGGTGTGTGAGTGAGTGTGTGTGTATTGTGTGGTGTGTGAGTGAGTGTGTGTGTATTGTGTGGTGTGTGAGTGAGTGTGTGTGTATTGTGAGTGTGTATTGTGAGTGTGTATTGTGAGTGTGTGTGTATTGTGAGTGTGTATTGTGAGTGTGTGTGTATTGTGTGGTGTGTGAGTGAGTGTGTGTGTATTGTGTGGTGTGTGAGTGAGTGTGTGTGTATTGTGAGTGTGTGTGTATTGTGTGGTGTGTGAGTGAGTGTGTGTGTATTGTGTGGTGTGTGAGTGAGTGTGTGTGTATTGTGTGGTGTGTGAGTGAGTGTGTGTGTATTGTGTGGTGTGTGAGTGAGTGTGTGTGTATTGTGTGGTGTGTGAGTGAGTGTGTGTGTATTGTGTGGTGTGTGAGTGAGTGTGTGTGTATTGTGTGGTGTGTGAGTGAGTGTGTGTGTATTGTGTGGTGTGTGAGTGAGTGTGTGTGTATTGTGTGGTGTGTGAGTGAGTGTGTGTGTATTGTGTGGTGTGTGAGTGAGTGTGTGTGTATTGTGAGTGTGTGTGTATTGTGTGGTGTGTGAGTGAGTGTGTGTGTATTGTGAGTGTGTGTGTATTGTGTGGTGTGTGAGTGAGTGTGTGTGTATTGTGTGGTGTGTGAGTGAGTGTGTGTGTATTGTGTGGTGTGTGAGTGAGTGTGTGTGTATTGTGTGGTGTGTGAGTGAGTGTGTGTGTATTGTGTGGTGTGTGAGTGAGTGTGTGTGTATTGTGTGGTGTGTGAGTGAGTGTGTGTGTATTGTGTGGTGTGTGAGTGAGTGTGTGTGTATTGTGTGGTGTGTGAGTGAGTGTGTGTGTATTGTGTGGTGTGTGAGTGAGTGTGTGTGTATTGTGTGGTGTGTGAGTGAGTGTGTGTGTATTGTGAGTGTGTGTGTATTGTGTGGTGTGTGAGTGAGTGTGTACCTTGATCTTGAGGGACTTCTTGACCTCCTTGATGACGGTGTCCCTGTCCTCCAGACGGGCTCCCAGCCCCTCGGCGTCCGTGATCTCAGCCCTGAGAGAGGCAGCGCGCAGCTCCACCGGGGGGGTCTGGGGACCATGGTCACATGGGCAGCATGAACACATGTTTCAGAAAGTATCAATGTTCAACGGTCAGATATCCACGGACAGCTGTAGAAGATTTACTCTCCCTCCTCCTCCGCTCCTCTCCCCCCCCCCCCTCCTCCTCCCCTCCTCCCCCTCCCTCACCTGTGCGTGGGGTCTCTCAGAGTCGTACTCCCCCTCCTGCATGGCGGTGGCCATCTTGTTCATGGTGGAGATGACGGAGCTGCAGGACTGACGCAGGCTCTCGTGGGGGTTGTCACCGTGGCAACCGTACACCTGGGGGAGGGGGGGGGACACACGGGGGGAGAGATAGGGGCAGGGGTTGTTATGTTGTGTTGGGGGTTTTAGTTATGTTGATCTTGCAGCAGTTGCCTCCACACACACACACACACCTTCCCCCACCCTCCTCCCCTACCTCGTAGGACACACACACACACACACACACACACACACACCTTCCCCCACCCTCCTCCCCTACCTCGTAGGACACACACACACACACACACAGTCCTCTACCTGCTCGACAGCCTTGATGGTGACTTCCTCCAGACTCAGGGCGCTCAGGCCCTCGCTCTCCCCCAGAGGAGCGACCGTCTGGGCTCCTGCCGCCCCCAGCTCCTGCAGCACGGCCACCACGCGGCCCAGCTGGCCCCGCGCCTCCGCCAGCGCCTCCGACACCTGCACACAGCCTCGCCTCAGTGACCCCGCCTCAGTGACCCCGCCTCAGTGACCCCGCCTCAGTGACCCCGCCTCAGTGACCCCGCCTCAGTGACCCCGCCTCACAGGGGAACCAACACACTAGGTGGTGTGTGTGTTCATAAATGTGTGTATGAGTGCTTATACAAGTCAGTGAGTGTGTGTGTTTAAGTTTGTGTACAAGTGAGCGTAGGTATAAGTGTGAGTGTGTGTGAGTGTGTGTATAAGTGTGTGTGTGTGTACCTGCGTTGGGAAGGCCAGCGCGGCCGGCACCCCGGGGACGTCGGTTCCAGGCATGCGACGTCGGATCTTCTTACAGAACTGTCTGATGTCACTACAGGAAGTGTCCAGGTCCCTGAGCAGGATGGAGAGATCCGCCCCTTCCTGTCCCGCCTGCAGGACGGCCCGCAGACGACCCACCTCCACGCCCATGCAGTCCAGGGCACTCTGGGTAAACTGGAGGTCACGGGTCAAAGGTCAGATTCAGACTCAGGACACCTTGGCACTATGCGATGAGAGTGTGTGTTAGGGGGAGACACAGAGACAGAGGGATACCTTGATGTGGTCTCCCAGCTGAACGGTGCAGTCCTCAGCCCGCTCTGATAGGTGGATGCTGTACAGTTGCTGCAGAACCCAGGAAACAGTGTTGGTGTGTGTGTAGTACTGACTGTACGCACACTGTACGTGTGTGTGTGTGGGTGTGTGTGTACCTGGTAGTACTTGATGGCCCTGGTCAGGGGCTGTGTGTGTGTGTGTGTGTGTGTGTGTACCTGGTAGTACTTGATGGCCCTGGTCAGGGGCTGTGTGTGTGTGTGTGTACCTGGTAGTACTTGATGGCCCTGGTCAGGGGCTGTGTGTGTGTGTGTACCTGGTAGTACTTGATGGCCCTGGTCAGGGGCTCCACGTTGACAGTCTCGTCCAGCTGGTCCTTGTGCAGCAGGTCGATGAGCAGGTCCAGAGAGCGCTCGTGAACACTCATCTCAGAGTACAGAGTCCCCATCCTCTTATACACCTCCACACTGCAGCTGCTCAGGGCTCTGCAGGGGCAGGTGGGACAGTAGTTATAGTAGTGCAGTAAAAGTAACAGGCTCGGTAACAGGCTCAGTAACAGTAACAGGTTCAGTAACAGTACAGTAACAGGTTCAGTAACAGTACAGTAACAGGCTCAGTAACAGTACAGTAACAGGCTCAGTAACAGTACAGTAACAGGCTCAGTAACAGTACAGTCCAGTAACAGGCTCAGTACAGTACCAGTACCAGTACTGACCCCTGGTAGCGGTGCAGCGTGGCCTGCAGCAGGTTCAGAGAGTACACCAGGCCGGAGGCAAAGCTGAGCTGCTCTCCCGGAGGACCTCGCATCCCAGGGCGCACCACTGGGGTCACACTCAGGTCAAACTTCTCCTGGGCTTGCTTACTGATTAGCTCAGCCTACACACACAGACACACACACACAGCTTACTAGTCCACTCAGCCTGGGGAGAGGTAGAGCTTAACACACACACACACACACACACACAAGTTCTCTCACCCCCTTCCCCCTCCCCTCCTCCCCCTGGTACCTTGCAGATGAGCCGGGGGATGAGCAGCAGCACCAGGATGCAGTCGTGGTCTCCTCCGTGCCGCAGGAAGGAGTCGGGCATGAAGGAGGTGAGCAGGGATACCTGCCTGTTAGCCTGGCTCACCTCCATCTTCCTCAGCTCCATCTCTATGGCCTACACACACACACACACAACCATGTCAAAAGAGGTAGACGAGTGTGAGAGAGAGAGAGAGAGAGAGGGGGGGGGGGAGTGTGTGTGTGAGAGAGAGGGGGAGTGTGTGTGTGAGAGAGTGAGTGAGTGAGAGAGAGTGTGTGTGTACCTTAGCGTAGGCCTTGGTCTCTGCAAACTTGATCTTGAAGTCAAACAGCTCAGCTGGAGGCTGTTCCTGTTCTGCACTGGCACTCTGCTGATTGGTCAGCTCCCGATTGGTCTCCTGCACACACACACACACAGAGAGATACACGTTATTCACTGTCTGGTGTACAACACATCAGTGACTGTCGTGTGTGTATGTGCATGTATGTGTGTGTGTATGTGCATGTATGTGTGTGTGTGTGTGCATGTATGTGTGTGTGTATGTGCATGTATGTGTGTGTGTGTGTGCATGTATGTGTGTGTGTATGTGCATGTATGTGTGTGTGTGTGTGCATGTATGTGTGTGTGTATGTGCATGTATGTGTGTGTGTATGTGCATGTATGTGTGTGTGTATGTGCATGTATGTGTGTGTGTGTGTGCATGTGTGTGTGTGTGTATGTGCATGTATGTGTGTGTGTGTGTGCATGTGTGTGTGTGTGTGTACCTGCAGGCTGGAGGTCAGCTCCCTGTACTTGCTGATGGTGTGTGTGTAGTCAGCCAGGGTCTCCTGGCCGGCCTCCACCCTGCGCTGGGCCTCCCTGACCCGCGCCCCCGCCAGGTCCAACTGCTCTCGCAGCTCCATCTCCGTCTCACGCCCGTTCTCCTGAAGCTCGTCGTTCATCTCGTTGATGGCTTCCTGGGGTCAAGGGTCACCGAGAAGGGGTTATATTGGAGGAGGAGGAGGGGTCAAGGGTCACAGAGAAGGGGTTATATTGGAGGAGGAGGAGGGGTCAAGGGTCACAGAGAAGGGGTTATATTGGAGGAGGAGGGGTCAAGGGTCACCGAGAAGGGGTTATATTGGAGGAGGAGGAGGGGTCAAGGGTCACCGAGAAGGGGTTATATTGGAGGAGGAGGAGGGGTCAAGGGTCACAGAGAAGGGGTTATATTGGAGGAGGAGGGGTCAAGGGTGACCGAGAAGGGGTTATATTGGAGGAGGAGGGGTCAAGGGTCACCGAGAAGGGGTTATATTGGAGGAGGAGGAGGGGTCAAGGGTCACAGAGAAGGGGTTATATTGGAGGAGGAGGGGTCAAGGGTCACAGAGAAGGGGTTATATTGGAGGAGGAGGGGTCAAGGGTCACAGAGAAGGGGTTATATTGGAGGAGGGGTCAAGGGTCACCGAGAAGGGGTTATATTGGAGGAGGAGGAGGGGTCAAGGGTCACAGAGAAGGGGTTATATTGGAGGAGGAGGGGTCAAGGGTCACAGAGAAGGGGTTATATTGGAGGAGGAGGGGTCAAGGGTCACAGAGAAGGGGTTATATTGGAGGAGGAGGAGGGGGGGTGAGACTAGGGTGTTAAATGAAGAGAATGTAGGAACAGACTAGAAAATGATGGATGTCAGAACATATGAGGGGGTTAGGGTTAGTTACTATGACAACGAGGAGAAGGTTAGGGGTTACTATGACGATTAGGAGGAGGACCTACCAGGTCTGTGACGGTCTCTCTCAGCTCCCTGACCTTCTCCTCCAGGTCCAGGTTCCTCTCCGTCAGGGTCTCCACCATCTCCTCCGCCCCCAGAGCCGCGTCCACCTGGAGCACACACACACACCGCAAAAACACACACACACACACATAATCAGAGCTCCACAGGTCAGAAGTAGGGTCCGTACTCTGCTAGAGCGGAGGTGAGGCGGAGGGGTTCGAAGGTGGAAGGTTCCGGACCTGCTCCTTGAGCTCGTCGATGGTGACCTCGGCCTGCTTCATCTCCTCCTGCAGCTTCTCCCTCTGGGTCCTCAGCACCTCCAGCTCTCCACCCTTCTTCTCCATCTGCTTCTGAAGCTTCACGTGCTCCTGCTTCTCCGACGACGACAGGTCCCGCATCCTGGGGGGGTGGAGGAGAGGTGGAGGGTGTGAGGAGAGTGGAGGGTGTGAGGTGGGTGGAGGGTGTGAGGTGGGTGGAGGAGAGATGGAGGGTGTGAGGTGGGTGGAGGGTGTGAGGTGGGTGGAGGAGAGATGGAGGGTGTGAGGTGGGTGGAGGGTGTGAGGTGGGTGGAGGAGAGATGGAGGGTGTGAGGTGGGTGGAGGGTGTGAGGTGGGTGGAGGAGAGATGGAGGGTATGAGGTGGGTGGAGGGTGTGAGGTGGGTGGAGGAGAGATGGAGGGTGTGAGGTGGGTGGAGGGTGTGAGGTGGGTGGAGGAGAGATGGAGGGTGTGAGGTGGGTGGAGGGTGGAGGAGAGGTGGTGGTGTGAGGAGGAGACTGACCTGACCAGCGCCTCCTTCAGCCGGCTGTTCTGCTCCTCCAGTTGCCTGACGTGGTAGCTGGAGGCTGCTCCGTCCGAACCTGTGTGTGTGTGTGTGTGTGTGTGTGAGGGGGGGAGGGAGTCAAGTACCGGCCTGTCTTTTACCAATCACAGTCAAGTATGGCCCTGTCCTCTATCAATCACAGTCAAGTACGGCCCTGTCCTCTACCAATCACAGTCAAGTACGGCTCTGTCCTCTACCAATCACACGCCCCCCTGACCTTTCTCCTCGATCTCGTGCTTCAGGATCTCCAGGTCCATGGTGAGCTCCTCCACCTTCTCCTTCAGCGACTCCACCTCCACCGTGAGGGACTCCGCCCGCTCCTCCGCCATCTCCTTGTCCAGCGTGGCCATCTCGATGGCGTCCGCCGTGTCCGCCATCTCCTCCATGTAGCGCTCCTTCCCCTCCAGGGCCTCCAGCGCATCCTGACGGGGAACAGGGGGGACTGATATACCTGGACCAGTGTGTGTGTGTGTAGTGTGAGTGTGTGTGAGTGTGTAGAGTGAGTGTGTAGATTGTGTGTGAGTGTGTAGAGTGAGTGTGTGTGTATAGAGTGTGTATGTGTGAGAGTGTGTGTGTAGAGTGTGTTTGTGTAGAGTGTGTGTGTGTAGTGTGTAGAGTGTGTGTGTGTGTAGTGTGTAGAGTGTGTGAGTGTGTGTGTCTCCTACCTTCTTGGCGTCCTTCAGCTGTCTCTGCAGGTCGGTCTGCTGCTCCTGCATCTTGCTCCTCCACTCCTGCAGCTGCTCCAGCTGGATGCGGCTCTTCTCCAGCTCCTTCAGCTTGGCCTTGTCCTCCGAGCGCTTCATCCTCAGGGTCTCCAGCTTCTCCTCCAGGTCCTTCAGCTGGCCCCGCAGGGAGTCCTCCTCCTGAGGGGGAATGTGTCAGAGTATCTTGTAGCCAGAGGTAAACACTATTAACACCCCCAGCTGTAAGACATGCTACCCAACATCAACATGGAGGTTCTGCCAGACTTCACACCCCGAGTTTCACTCAACCCCCCCCCCCCACACACACACACACACACCAGCTGTAACGGAGAGCTCAAACAAGACAGCAGTAGTGAGGAACCAATCAAATCTCAAGACAGCAGTAGTGAGGAACAGGTCAGCAGTAGTGAGGAACCAAACAAATCTCAGTCAGTAGTAGTGAGGAACCAATCAAATCTTCTTTCTATTTATCAAACAACTTAGTTCGCGTATTAGCGTGACATGCCAGGTGTGGACAACACATGCAGCCAGCTAGCCAATCACACGACCAGCCCTACCTGCTTGTAAACGACACTTTCCCCCTGTTCACGCACAACAACACGGACAGAACACGCGTGAGTCGTCGTATCAAAACCACAAGATGGTCATACAGAATGTCAAGTCCCGTTGGCTGTGGGGGAGTAGAGGTGTGATGATTTGATTGGTTGAGGGGATGGCGGACTGACCTTGCTGGACGTGGCCGGGGGCGGGGCTCCGGGCGTGGCGGAGGAGCCGCTCGGCAGCGGGACGACAGGAGCCCCCAGGGCACTCTGAGATAGCCCCGCCTCGCTGACATCACCAGAGAGAGAGGTGGAGAGGCCGGAAGGCTTAGGAGTCTGGAGGGAGGAGAGGATGGAGGAGGAGAGAGGATGGAGGAGGAGAGAGGAGGATGGAGGAGAGAGGAGGATGGAGGAGGATGGAGGAGAGAGGAGGATGGATGAGGAGAGAGGAGGATGGAGGAGAGAGAGGAGGATGGAGGAGGAGAGAGGAGGATGGAGGAGAGAGGAGGATGGATGAGGAGAGAGGAGGATGGAGGAGGAGAGAGGAGGATGGAGGAGAGAGGAGGATGGAGGAGAGAGGAGGATGGATGAGGAGAGAGGAGGATGGAGGAGAGAGAGGAGGATGGATGAGGAGAGAGGAGGATGGAGGAGAGAGAGGAGGATGGATGAGGAGAGAGGAGGATGGAGGAGAGAGGAGGATGGAGGAGGAGGATGGAGGAGGAGAGAGGAGAGAGGAGGATGGAGGAGGAGAGAGGAGGATGGAGGAGGAGAGAGGAGGATGGAGGAGGATGGAGGAGGAGAGAGGAGGATGGAGGAGGAGAGAGGAGGATGGAGGAGGAGAGAGGAGGATGGAGGAGAGAGGAGGATGGAGGAGGAGAGAGGAGGATGGAGGAGAGAGGAGGATGGATGAGGAGAGAGGAGGATGGAGGAGGAGAGAGGAGGATGGAGGAGAGAGGAGGATGGATGAGGAGAGAGGAGGATGGAGGAGAGAGAGGAGGATGGAGGAGGAGAGAGGAGGATGGAGGAGGAGAGAGGAGGATGGAGGAGGATGGAGGAGGAGAGAGGAGGATGGAGGAGAGAGGAGGATGGAGGAGGATGGAGGAGGAGAGAGGAGGATGGAGGAGAGAGGAGGATGGAGGAGAGAGGAGGATGGAGGAGGATGGAGGAGGAGAGAGGAGGATGGAGGAGAGAGGAGGATGGATGAGGATGGAGGAGGATGGAGGAGAGAGGAGGATGGAGGAGGAGAGAGGAGGATGGAGGAGAGAGGAGGATGGATGAGGAGAGAGGAGGATGGATGAGGAGAGAGGAGGATGGAGGAGAGAGAGGAGGATGGAGGAGAGAGGAGGATGGAGGAGGAGAGAGGAGGATGGAGGAGAGAGAGGAGGATGGAGGAGGATGGAGGAGAGGAGGATGGAGGAGGAGAGAGGAGGTTAGACAGAGAACGGGAGGCGGAGAGACAAGAAGGTAGAGAGACCAGACAGAAAAGGTATGTTGAAGAGATATACACACGTGTAGCTAAACATGGAGCAAAGGTCATGACCCCCACACCCTGATGGCAGGCGAACATGACCCAAGATGACCCTGTAAGGACGTGACCCCGCTGTGACCTAATGTGACCTCTCATGACCATGACATCACCTCACCCCACACACACCAGGCCCTAACGAGGTGGGCAAAAACTGCATTTAAAAAAAAGAATCCCGCCCTAGTAGACAGACTGTGATTGGACAGCCCCTGTCCAGCGCCCTGTTCACCGCATGTGTGGGTGAGGAGGAGCGGGGGGGCGGGACGTACCACGAGGCGGGAGGGGAAGCTGCCGGGACGTACCAAGAGGGAGGGGAAGCTGCCGGGACGTACCAAGAGGGAGGGGAGGGAGCTGGCAGAGACGAGGCGGCCCGGGGTGCTCCACTGAGACTCTGTTACGCTCTGATACAGCAGAGACTGCGTTAGCTGCTGGAGCCGAAGGGCGCCTGCGCCGGCCCTGTAGTCAGTCTTACGCTGGCTTTACACTGACAACTGTACACTATCAACTTTACACTCACATGTTACACTGAAAACTGTCTTTACACTGTCAACTGTACACTATCAACTTTACACTCAAATGTTACACTGTAGACTGGCTTTACACTGGCAACTGTACACTATCAACTTTACACTCAAATGTTACACTGTAGACTGGCTTTACACTGGCAACTGTACACTATCAACTTTACACTCAAATGTTTCACTGTAGACTGGCTTTACACTGTCAACTGTACACTATCAACTTTACACTCAAATGTTACACTGTAGACTGGCTTTACACTGGCAACTGTACACTATCAACTTTACACTCAAATGTTACACTGAAAACTGTCTTTACACTGTCAACTGTACACTATCAACTTTACACTCAAATGTTACACTGTAGACTGGCTTTACACTGGCAACTGTACACTATCAACTTTACACTCAAATGTTTCACTGTAGACTGGCTTTACACTGGCAACTGTACACTATCAACTTTACACTCAAATGTTACACTGAAAACTGTCTTTACACTGGCAACTGTACACTATCAACTTTACACTCAAATGTTTCACTGTAGACTGGCTTTACACTGGCAACTGTACACTATCAACTTTACACTCAAATGTTACACTGAAAACTGTCTTTACACTGGCAACTGTACACTATCAACATTACACTCAAATGTTACACTGTAGACTGGCTTTACACTGTAGGTACTTGTTCTCTGTGTGTGTGACTGTGTTCCCTCTTCCTGCACAGGAGGAGCAGGATGGATCATGTGATGGATGGAAGGTGAGTGGATTCAGACAGGTGAGCTCTGCTTCATCATGTTTTCACCTCAACAACGTCTGTCTGTTTGTAAATAAGCTCACCTTGGTCGGACGGCGGGTTGAGGACTGGAGGAGGATGGGATAGAGCGGAAAGAGCAGGACACACACACGTAAGACAGGCACACACACACGTAAGACAGGCACACACACACGTAAGACAGGCACACACACACGTAAGACAGGCACACACACACGTAAGACAGGCACACACACACGTAAGACAGGCACACACACACACGTAAGACAGGCACACACACACGTAAGACAGGCACACACACACGTAAGACAGGCACACACACCCAGGCGAGGAGAGGGGAGGGCAGCAGGTTATAGCAGCAGCAGGTGAGGGGAAGTAGAGGCAGGGTTTGTTAGTCACCAGACAAACAAACACATCCCTACAACACAACTCCTCCACAACTACGACTATGCATTTCCAACTGTAACACGTTAGACCATCTGCATGCAGTCGATATGTTATAGTAGCTATGTTACAGTCGATATGTTACAGTAGATATGTTACAGTAGATATGTTACAGTAGATATGTTATAGTAGATATGTGCTTATGAGAATGAGAGAACAGTCTCAAGTAAGTACACTTTGTGTTGAAATCATGAGTGAAAGCAGCACACACACACACACACACCATGCCTTTCATTGCAGGCAAAAACTTGTGTTGATACCTCCTCAATCGTAAAAAATTGTAAAATAACTATAACCCAGGAGAAAACGTAACACAATTTTTACAACAACAACGGCGACGATAATAAATGAGACCAAAAAGCATGTCTGTGTCGCAAAAGAAAACGAGGCATGCAAACGCCATAACGTAAATCAGTAAGACGACCGCGTGGGGAAGTAGAAAATCTCTGTACCTTCTTAAGGGCAGATGTCTGCAGGATTTGGGATAAGGAAAGACAAGAGACGAAGGCATTAACAAGACAAGAGTTAAGGGGGGGGGGGGGGTTATTGCAAGGGGAGGAGGAGAGGTGCAGGGTGGGAGGGAATCTGAGAGAGCAGACTGAAAGTTCTGATGAGGAACAGACACCAGACTTCACCGTCACTCGGTCTGCTGCCTCAGGGGAATCAGATCAGGACGCAGAACACCACATCAGCTACTTAAGTTATCTCGGCCACCGTCTCCCATCCTGAACTGAAAGCTTCAGTGAGAAGCGCACTGTTCTCCTAGCCCTGGTTTTGGAAATGTTTACAGGTCTTGTCGGAAAGCGAGTGGTGTTCTGTTCATCTGGGCAAGTGAGAACAATACCATCCGGGCTTGTCTCTCTGTCTGTCTGTCTGTCTGTCTACCAGTGGTCTGTGTGTCTGTCTGTCTTTCTTACCTGCTTGGTTGACTTGGGAGTCTCAGGAATGTCTGAGGAGAAACAGAGAAGACATGGTTACACACAAGAACATGCTGTGGAGAAGATGGAGAGAGCTGAGCGTCTGGGCCCGGCCCAGGGCAGGTGGGGTGGCCCAGGGCCCAGGGCAGGTGGGGTGGCCCAGGGCCCAGGGCAGGTGGGGTGGCCCAGGGCAGGTGGGGTGGCCCAGGGCCCAGGGCAGGTGGGGTGACCCAGGGCCCAGGGCAGGTGGGGTGGCCCAGGGCAGGTGGGGTGGCCCAGGGCCCAGGGCAGGTGGGGTGGCCCAGGGCAGGTGGGGTGGCCCAGGGCAGGTGGGGTGGCCCAGGGCAGGAGCTCACCTTTCTGCCTGAGGACCTTGGAGGAGGTGGGGGCCTCTGGTGTGTCTGGAGAGGGGGTACTGGAGCCCTCGTCCACCAGCTGAATCTGTACGGGCGTGCACAGATGGTTACACACTCTGTGTGTGTGTGTGTGAGTATGTGAGTGTGTGTGTGTCCCTCCCCCCTCACCTGACTCTGCCGTACGAAGATGCCGTGGTTCTCCTCGCAGGTGAAGTAGCGCTTGCCCTGCACCGTGCCGTCGTTCTTGC
Source organism: Osmerus eperlanus (assembly GCF_963692335.1). NCBI lineage: Eukaryota > Metazoa > Chordata > Actinopteri > Osmeriformes > Osmeridae > Osmerus > Osmerus eperlanus. Next base: position 395,541 of record NC_085040.1, read on the forward strand.
CCTTGGCCTCGTCCAGGATCACGCCCACCCACTTGCCCGAGGCGAACAGCGTGGCGCCCACGTAGGCCACCGTGCCCCGCTGGCCCTTCCCGATCACCTCCACCAGGGAGCCCACCCTGGCCGGGCGGCCTGCGCCCTCCGCTCCACTCATCCTGCTGATCAAGGCGCTGGTCAGCTGGGGGGGGGGGAGAGAGAGACAGGAAGAGGGGTTGGGAGAGGAAGATAGAGAAAAAGAGAGAGAGAGAAATGTGAGATGATGGTGAGGGAAAGAAGCCCATTAGCCCGAACAAACACGACGACTTCACGTCCTACCGAACCTCTGCTTCACCCGACCCATGACCCCCCCAACCCCGTGACTCCTCCAAGCCCCCCCTCCTCAGGTCGGGCCAGGGTGGATCAAGCTGCCAGGCCTGTCCTGAGCCCCGGACGGTCACACCCAGTCACACGGCCCCGCTCCTCAACAGTTCCCCCTGGTGAACAACCAGGCTCCCTGTCTCCCCTCACAGAGACACGCATTCATGAAGACACCAGCCAACGCCTCCCCTGAGGGCCCAGCACACGCGCCGATCTGGGCTGAGGAGGAGGAGGAGGAGACCTGAGGTTTTACACCTCCACCACCGGTGGAGGAGCCCCCGTCTGGAGGGTGGAGAACCAGAAGACGAGAAGGAATGTTGTTATGTTATCAAGGCTGATGCCGGGGGATTCCAGGAGATTACCGGACAAATTCGATCTGTGAGGAAGCCGACGAGAGAAGGAAAAAAAAGCCTTTCACCCCGGGAGAGGCTGGAGGGGGAGAGTGTGCCTGCTGGAGGGGGAGAGCGTTCGTGCTGGAGGGGGAGAGCGTGAGTCCTGGAGGCGTGTCTCCGCCATGAAGTGGAGCTGAGAAGATCCGTTACCTCGCTGACGCCCTGACTTCAGCCATCGCTGCCCCACCTTCAGACATCGCCCCGATGCTCCACCCAGACCCCATCCACGCTGTGGTGAGTACGACCGCGCCACCCGCACAACACCCTCACGTATCCCCTTAGCCTAGCAGGGGTCGGGTTTGAACCTGCCACAAGCTCGAGATCCGCAGTGAAACGCTCTAACCACTCAGCCGTACTCATTCGATCCGCTCGGTATTTCTCTGTCTTTGCCAGTTCGCCACAACAAATCTTCCTGAAAACGAGTTCCTGTGTTTACGTTTGGTTGTCTGTGTCATTTCCTGGATACTCACCCGCGGGGCGGAGGAGTGCCTCCTGTTCAACGCCATGCTGCTGTCTGGTCGTGTGACACCCTAGACCCCACTGACTGACTGACTGACTCGAGAGCTTCTCTGTCTCTCCTCCTACATCTCTCCTTCTGAAGTAGAAGATATAGTCCGGGAGAAGAGGAGGAGGGTCTTGGGAGATGGAACTGATGCATAACTAAAACGTCACAGCTGTTTGAAGACAGGGAGGATAATTTATAGGGCTTTCAATATGATAACCTCCAAGGAATGTGTAAAAGAAATATATATATATTACAGCCCTTTTGACAAGCATTGTCAAAGAGGGCTTCACATACGCCCATTGAACTGCGCCTAAACAACAAATAACCTTCAACGAGGTCAAGGGGAAAACTACCAGGAAAACTCAGAAATAATTGAAGAAACTTCGGGTGGAACAATTCAGTTAGTGATCCCCTCCTCCAGAGACGGTCGGTGACACGGTTCAGACCCACAGGTTGAGAGGGAGAAGAGAATGAAAAAACATCGTCTATTTATTCTACTCTTTTAGTCGTCGAGGTGGTGTTACGTGCGTGTGTACGAATACGGACACGGTCAAACGGAAAGCTATGATGCGAGACTGATGTTTCTGTCAGTCCCAGGTCATAAACAAACAAGCGCCCACGCGGGTACACGGAGAACGTCATTGGAAGTTACTGCTAACCTAAGTTGAACATATGATCATCTTCATACTCAACCTAGCTACTAACTCGCATTACACTAACCTCTTTATGTACTCATGGCCTCTGCTGTTAGCTAGCTAACGGGGTAAGTTTCATAGCGACGTATAGTCAATCGATGCTTGTTTTGATAAGCTAGTTAGGAGGACAGTTAGTGTTACGTTGCTATTACATCGCCAGTCAAGTCCTAGGTTAATGGCACTATCCAACTAGCTTGCTATCTAACCTTCCACTCATCCAAACAAAATATACTAATGACATAATGACCAAAAATACAGTTAGATCGCAAGCTTTGACGTTACTGTTCGTTAGCTAGCTAGCTACAGTAGACGACGTTGTCGTTGGTATCAACGGGCCTTTATCGTGAGAAACAGAACAAGTCATTTTCTTTGTGTCACTTACCTATGATTAAAAAGGAAGCCTTTGTTGTTATTTGATTGCTGATAGTGTGTCGAGGGATTAATAAACAATTATTATATCCAATGTAGCTAGACAGATAAAGGTAACTAGCTAGCTGGCTAAGGGTCAGTTTTGCTGGGTCAGCTCACAGAAAACGTCCACCGGTGAACTTCCGCCTTTTCAGGTTTTTTCGAAATAAAAGTCTCGTTCTCTGTAGTTTTGGGACCTGTTAACGGCCTGCAAAAATGTTACCTACATTTCTATCTTTAAAAATATCTTGTTGGAAATCAAACGTAAGTTAGGAATTTCAACTAAAGATATGCTGATATGATATATATTTAGGCTAATTTACAGTACATTAAATACAAATGCTTATTAAATAGGTAATCGGTTAAATATTAGGTAGGCCTAATGATCTATTCTTTTTTTTTCTTCTATTTTTTTGTGTGTATATTTTTTTATTGAAAACAAACCATACATTGCAACTTTGATACTCTTTTAGTACATAAAGGGTACAGATTATTTGCCAAATAACATTGTAACGAATTGCAAAAATACCCATTTTATAATACAGGATTAATAATGGATTACAAAGGAAGTGAAAAGGAAAAAAACAAAAACTAAAATATATTAAATATATTAAATAATACAACATATAAGGGGAAGTTCAGTTCAATAATGGTTCGTTGACATCGTGGGAAAGTGTTTTAGCATATCATACAATTCTTGTGCATTTGTTCCGTGGTAATGATCTATTCTCAATAAAGCATGTTATGAAGACTTCCTGGTTGCCAAGCAGGTTTACGTGAACAGGAGTAGTACCTGTATTGTCCAGTGTTCTACAGGTGCACTTTATCTATATTAACTACTACTAAAGGTATTGGGGGAAATCTAGAAATACAAACAAAAAGAGAGGCTACCATGGTTTTCTCAGTAGAGCGCTAATCTAACCATTAGGTTCAGGAGGAGTCTGGAATGTGAGAAATGTGGGAAAGACGAAGCTGCACGTCTCTCATGACAGAACTTGATGCAACTGTAAACCCCCCCTCTTCTCCATCTATTGGACTGTGACAGCGTGTTCATATTGTGAGGTTGTCCCAATTGAATGTTATTGAATGTGAAAAAAAATGTTGTAAGTTATTGGAGAGCTTAATTGTAGCGCGCTGCAACTTTGGAGCCGCTTGGATACCCCTTTTGTGATGGCGCCTGCGCTTTGAGTCATAATTAGGGACAGTCCGGAGCCAGCCAATAGCATCACGGATGATACTGTAACTACCCGGCCGGTTGGGCAGGGAGACGCTCGTGCGAAGCGCTGGGGCGACAGACACCAACTGAAAGTGCAAGAGAGATTGTGACAAACAGGTCCGAAACTCACAATCCCATCTCCCCCCAGCAAGGTATGCCTTTGTTGTCAGTTTTAATATTGCCATCTATTGTCGAGGTCCATTAGTAGTTTTGGTAATGTGTTGATAACCAGACCATAGTAATCTGTCTGGAAATGAATGCTGAAAGTGCGGTTGTCCCAACTGACATGAGTACGGAACTTGGTGTCACGCAAAGTCGCCTGAGCTGATTAAACACCGGGAGTTTATCGCTGACAAGCCGACAGTTGAAAATGAACTAAATCACTGGTTATAATTGCGAAACGAAAAGTGGCGATACGTTTAATTTGTGTAGCGCTTTCCACAGCTTCTTACCTTCACAAAGTCAGCAACTTTATCAGATTCTTTGGCACAGAGGGTGTGGATGTGTGTGACACATTACGTCACCTCTTGTTCCCGGTCCGCTCGGCATTCCTTTGGGAGAGTGATCCAACGGCCGCACTACACGCCTAAAAACCACAATTTCTAAGACAATCGGTATAAAGTTATGTTTATTTTTTATTTTGAAAGTATAGCTGAACATATGATGGATTTCGAATAGGGAACAGACGATAGGTTTTATCAAGCAGGATAGCTAAACATTAAAGTTAAGAGTTGAGGGCGTGTCAAGCTTTGACACAGTCTAGAACTATCTCTTGATGATGTTGAATGATTCGATTAACATCATCGTTATTCGTCTCTGGTCGTAGCTGTTTGCCTCCACTAACAAACAGCAGACAGGGCAGATTCCGCATCGGGGCGTTGCGCTTTGCGAGGCGTTATATAGCGGTTTTGATTGAACGTCAACACTGTCCGGTTGAAGTTCAGGACCGGTTCATTATAAGATCAAGAACATTGACAAACTTTAACCGAAAAGCTCACACGTTGTTCAGTTTCAATCTGGACAGCCCCACATTTACTTTCGGAGATCTTTAATTAATCATGTGTTATAAATCATTAAGTCGGCTCAGTAATTAAAACCATCACGACATTTGTTCAGCGGGGACCATTTAAAAAATGATTTAACTGAGGTCTTTTCACTGATCCAGCGGAAGTTGAAAACAAAAGAAAATGCTTAACAAGTCAGCCTTGTTCCACAGCTTCAATTCAATTTAGTGTGTTGCCTTGAATAGTAAAACAGCAGTTGTCCCCAAAGGCCAATGGGTTTGTTGCTTTCAGAACCAGCTACTTAGATCACCGCACGTGCAGAGTAGGCTGGGATAGGACTGATGAGACAACATGTCTTCCTGGTTTAACAGTCTAGATGCTTGAGCTTTTGTACAAATACATAGTGTGTGTACCTGTGTGTGTACCTGTGTGTGTGTGTGTGTGTGTACCTGTGTACGTACCTGTGTGTGTACTTGTGTGTGTGTGTACCTGTGTGTGTATGTACCTGTGTACGAACCTGTGTGTGTGTACCTGTGCATGTGTACCTGTGTACGTACCTGTGTGTGTACCTGTGTGTGTATGTACCTGTGTGTGTGTGTGTACCTGTGTACAAACCTGTGTGTGTGTGTTGCAGATGGCCGACGTGGAGCTGGTGAAGCGTATGTTGCGGGCGGTGCTGCAGACGCAGCGCGGGGGCCTGCAGGGGCCCAGGCTGCAGGCCCAGTACAAGGAGCTGACCGGGGAGCACATCCCCCACAGGCTGATGGGCCAGCCCAGCCTGGACGCCCTGCTGGCCAGCATGCCCTCTGTGGTCCGCATGGAGCGCAACCGCACCGGGGAGGTGGGACACACACACACACACACACACACACACACACACACACACACAGACATATGCATACATGCAGGCAAACATACACAGGTATGCACACACATACGTACAGACACACACATGTGCCAACACACACATGAATATTCAGACATTCATACATGTAGTAATTTAGCAGACGCTCTTATCCAGAGCGACTTACAGTAAGTACAGGGACATTCCCCCCGAGGCAAGTAGGGTGAAGTGTCTTGCCCAAGGACACCATGCACGGCCTGGAATCGAACCGGCAACCTTCTGATTACTAGCCCGATTCCCAAACCGCTCAGCCACCTGACTCTCATACCTAGCATATGAACACATACTCACACACTCACACACACACACTGTTCCTCGTTCTGCAGGTGATGTACTTCGCCTCCGACGCCAACGAGACGGCCCAGGTTGCCAAGGTGATGGCTCGCCAGCGGTCGTCCAAGAAGCCGGGCCGCCCCCTGGTGGTCGACTGCCAGATGAGGGTGAAGCCTGCCGCGCCCCTCGTCCTCAACGGTAAGGCCACTTTTTTATCGATAAAATATTTGATTCATGCAGATGCTGTCGCCCATAGCAACATACAAATGTAGGTATGTAGGAAGTGCAGCAGGGAATGGCCGTCGTCCTAACAGTGACTTAGTGGTCAGAGTGAAGGACCAGGTACAGTACAGACTGGGGCCAGGTACATGTGGACACAAGCTCTGCCAAGTGAATTGATATATATGTACTGTAATTGGAAGCGAGGGTTTGTTACGTGGATTAGGATTAGGTTCGGTGGAGGGAGGATTTCAGGGTTGAAGTGAGACTTCGCCTTTGTTCTTAGCACCCCGCGCCCCCCAGAACTCACCTTATTTAGAACGTTCCTGCAGAACGTACAATTAGGATCGCATTCCACTGACATCTGAGACACACACACAACACATAGAACCTCACACCTGTGCACACCTGTCCCGTACATCACAGGGGAAGTTGATATCCAAACAGCACTTTGACGTGTTCAAAGGTCGTGAGATGGTTTTGAGCTGTGCTAGAGATGGCACAAGTTTAGCTGCTTCTCACGGCTGAGGTGACAGCACTGGAGAAGCACACATTGTGGGGGCCAGGGGACTATTTTCTCGTAGTGTTCAGGTGCAGATGTGGAAGGTAGTGCTTTACCTGTGGGTGTGTTGTCCTACATAACTGTTCCACAGAAGCTAAAAATAAAACCATCCAGCTGAAGGCCAGACGAGAGGGCATTCCTCTCTCTCTGTCTCTCTCTCTGTCTCTCTCTCTGTCTCTGTCTCTCTCTCTGTCTCTCTCTCTGTCTCTCTCTCTGTCTCTGTCTCTCTCTCTCTGTCTCTCTCTCTGTCTCTCTCTGTCTCTGTCTCTCTGTCTCTCTCTCTGTCTCTCTCTCTCTCTGTCTCTCTCTGTCAGTTCAGTTTCAGTTCAGTTCAAAGGGCTTTATTGGCATGAAAACAACAATTGTTCATATTGCCAAAGCAACGGTAGAATTACAGAAATATTAATCAATGTAAATCATGGCCTTATATATACTTATATTTCACACACTCACATACAGAGACACACACGGCAGTTTAACATATACAGTGTATCTACACCACACAGGTGTACAACTTGTATCCATGTTATTATTATTCAAGTTGGTATATTATTAATGTTGCCAAATAATCGGTATAAATAAATAAATAAGTAAATAGATACACACACACATATGTATATATACATATATATATGTATACGCATACACACATGTATACACACCCACACGTATATATACACACGCATATACCCATACATACACATACATACGCACATACAGGTTATATAATGATAATAATAATAGTAAAAATCAAATACTACATTTGAAATTCTGAAAAATTACAGTAAAATTTAAACAAAATATTAAAACAAAAATTAAAACATGTTATGTTTGCCATATTATAAATTGTCCTCATTGTGGCTTTCTCTAAAGTCATGACAGGCTGATACATACTTTGCTGCTAAAATACAGCAGTTAGGTTTTTCTCCCAATAAATAAACCAGTCTCTCTCTATTTGTTACATTTTCAAATTCCTTGTATATGCTGGTAATTTTGGGGAAGTATTTGGTTCGAATGTCTGTATAGTGGTCACATTCTGTTAGGAAGTGGAGCTCTGTCTCCACTTCTCCCTGTGAGCAGACAGAGCACAGTCTCTCTTCTCTGGGCAGCCATGTCTGCCTGTGACGGCCTGTCTCTATGGCCAGGCTGTGCTCACTGAGTCTGTATTTAGTTAATGTCTTCCTTATTTTTGGTTCAGACACAGTGATCAGGTATTCTGCCATTGTGTACTGTCTTTTTAGATTCAAATAGCATTCTAATTTATTTTGCTTTAGTGTAACTTCTTTCCAATAAACAATGTACTTTTCTTTTTGCTGTTTTGCTATTTGTTTTGGATTAATAAGGTGGCTGCTGTCTTGAGGCTCTGTGGGGTTTGGTGAGCAGAGCTTCTGGACTAGCTGGATGAGAGGACTCTTATCTGGCTTCATCTTTTGGCATAGAAGGGCTTTGTGGTGGAAGGTATTTTCATCACTTTGGCTAAGGTGTAGGTAGAATTTAGTTGCTCTTTTTTGTATTTTGATGATTAAAGGATACACTCCTAATTCAGCTCTGCAGGCATTGTTTGGGGTTTTGCGTTGAACTCTTAATATGTTTTTACAGAATTCTGCGTGCAGGCTTTCTATGGGGTGTTTGTCCCACTTGGCGAATTCTTGGTTAGTAGGTGGGCCCCAGATTTCACAGCCATATATCGCAATGGGTTCTATAATGGATTCAATAATTTTAAGCCAGATTTTGATTGGGATGTCAATTTTAACATTTCTTTTGATGGCGTAAAAAGCCCTTCGTGCCTTGTCTCTCAGGTCATTTGCAGCTTTTTGGAAGTGGCCTGTGGTGCTGATGTTTAGACCAAGGTAAGTATAATTTTTGGTGTATTCTAATTGGTTGGTTCCCAGGAGGAATCGATATTTGGGATCCTGATTTCTGGTTCTTTTTTGGAAAACAAGAATTTTAGTCTTTTTTAGATTGACTGTTAGGGCCCAATTTTGACAGAATCTGTGCAGCAGGTCTAGATGTTGCTGTAGTCCCTCCTTGGTTGGGGACAGAAGCACAAGGTCGTCTGCAAAGAGGAGGCATTTGACCTCTGTGTCCAGGAGAGGCATTCCAGGTGCTGCAGACTGTTCTAGTTCCCTCGCCAGACCATTTATGTAGATATTAAAGAGGGTGGGACTCAGACTGCATCCCTGTCTTACTCCTCGACCTTGGACAAAGAAGTCTGTATGCCTTTGTCCAATTTTGACTGCACACTTGGTATTTGTGTACATTGATTTTATGAGGTCATATGTTTTCCCCCCGACTCCGCTCTCTATCAGTTTATATAAAAGGCCTTCATGCCAGATTGAGTCAAATGCTTTTTGGAAATCAACAAAGCAAGAGAAGATTTTATTCTTGTTTTGGTTAATTTGTTGGTCGACAATTGATTGTAGAGTGAATATATGATCCGATGTACGGAAATTTGGTAGAAAGCCAATTTGACATTTGCTCAGTATATTGTTTTCGCTGAGAAAGTGCAGGAGTCTGTTATTAATAATGCTACAGAGGATTTTACCCAGTCTGCTGTTGACACATATCCCACGGTAATTATTGGGATCGAATTTGTCTCCATTTTTAAATATTGGGGTGATCAGACCTTGGTTCCAGACTTTAGGGAATACACCAGAACTGAGGATGGTGTTAAAAAGTTTTAGTATGGCCAATTTAAATTTGTCATCCGTAAATTTGATCATTTCGTTTAGTATACCATCAACACCGCAGGCTTTATTGGGTTTTAGGTTTTGTATTTTATCTTGTAGTTCGTTCAATGTTATTGAAAAGTCAAGAGGGTTCTGGTAATTCTTAATTGCAGATTCAAGTAATTGGAGCTTATCGTGTATGTGTTTTTGTTCTGGGTTCTTATCTATGTACATGAAAAGCTTGGAGAAGTGGTTAATCCATATATCCCCATTTTGAATTGGTAATTCTTCATGTTGTTGTTTATATAGTCTGTTCCAGTTTTCCCAAAAAACATTTGATTGAATAGATTCTTCAATTACATTGAGCTGTTCTGTGATACATTGTTCCTTCTTTTTCCTTAGTATGTTTTTATACTCTTTAAGTGTTATGCCATAGTGATGGCGTAGTGCCTGGTTATCTGGGTCTCTGTGTTTCTGGTTAGATACATTTCTCAGTATCTTCCTCATGCTTTTACATTCTTCGTCAAACCATTTTTCTTTATAATTATTGGCCTTTTTGGGGTTTTTGTTTGAGGTTTTAAGATTAGATAGAGAGGCAGATATATCAAATATGTTGTTTATGTTCTCTATTGCTACATTGACACCTTCACTATTACAGGGGAATGTTTTGTTTAAGAAATTATCCAATAGAGATTGTACTTGTGGCTGGTGGATAGCATCCTGATAGGTTTCTTGGCTATCTTTCCGCCATCGGTAACGATTACTAATGCTATGTAGATTGCTTGTTTTAGATGATTCTTGATTAATTAATTCTTTGTTCATATACAGTGTGATTTTGCTGTGGTCTGATAGGGGGGTGGATGGGCTTACTGTGAATGCTCTGAGAGACTCTGGGCTGAGGTCTGTGATACAGTAGTCCACAGTACTACTGCCAATAGATGAGCTGAAGGTGTACCTTCCGTAAGAGTCCCCTCTTAGCCTACCATTGACTATATAGAGACCAAGGGTGCGACACAGTTGTAGTAGTTGAGACCCGTTTCTGTTAGTTATTTTGTCGTAGTTGAGTCTCACTGGGCACCTAGGGAAGCTGAGGCTGTCTCCACCAGGTAGATGCTTATCCCCTTGGTTGCAAAGGATGTCTGGTTGTTCTCCAGTTCTGGAGTTTAGGTCACCACAAAGCATTACATTTCCCTGGCTTTGGAAGTTGCTTATCTCTTCTTCTAATATGGAGAAGCTCTCTTCTTTAAAATAGGGGGATTCTACTGGGGGTATATAGATGGCACATAAGAAGACATTTCTCTCATTTGAGAGTATTTTGCAATCTATTTCAATCCAAATGTGAAATGTTCCTTTTTTGATAAATTTAATGCCATGACTTAGGTCTGATTTATACCAAATGAGTATACCTCCTGAGTCCCTTCCCTGTCTAACTCTTGGTAATTTAGTGGATGGGATTATTAGTTCTTTATAACCTAGGGGGCAACCAGTAGGTTCATCGCCTCTACTCCAAGTTTCCTGTAGGATAATTATGTCTATGTTTTTTACTTCTTTACTAAAATCTGGGTTTCTGCTCTTAAGGCCAAAAGTAGAGGACCTCAGTCCTTGTATATTCCAGCATGATATAGTAAAAGCTTTGTAATTCATAAAGTATTTCTAATATTTTGTTGTTATTATGCTATAAGATGCTGGCAGAGCATGCTGAGCATCTGTTGAATGTTCCTCATCTCGCAGGATGATGGGGCTTGGTGTGTTTCTCTACTCACAGCTTGAGCGTAGCTATGGCGGCCAGGATTGGGCTCTTGTTGTTCTGTGGATGGGTTGTAGAGGGTGCACTGGGGAGGATCAGGTAGGTTCAGGGGGGGAGGATATTGGGGCTGACCAGGGTTGGTTTGGGTAGAATGGATCGGGAGGTGGGGACTCTGTGACGGTAGGTATTCTGGTCCTGATGGAGTCTGTCTGTCTGTCTGGTGGTGCTGTAGTCTTGTGGGGGGGTTTCTGGCCGTAGGTCCTCTGTGTGCAGCTCCTCTGGTTGTAGCTCCAGGAAGACTTCTCCTTGCTCTGGTTGTAGCTCCAGCAAGACTTCTCCTTGCTCTGGTTGGGCTGTGTGACCTTATGCTTCTCCTATGGGAGTTGTTGGGGTTTCGATTGAGCGCTACATCTTTGAGTGTCTTGGCGAAGGTAGGGATGACTGATTTGTAAAGGTGTACTTGGTCATACAGACAGTCAAGATCAAGTGTGGGGTGGTGGGCCAGTTGGACGTTAGGCTTGAGTGCACAGTCTCTGGATATGCTGGCATTAATCCTCTGGATGGTGGCAGGGTGGAAGTCTTTTCTTGGTAGCAGCGTAGAGATCACTACTCTTGAGTTAGGGAAAGTGTGTGTGGCTTTCTCTATCACACCTTTAAGTGCAGTGGCCACTTTATCTTGCAGTATTCTTAAGTCGTTAGTACCCGTATGAATAATTATGTGACTGGGGGATCCTATCTTTTCTTCATTCAGCAGGTGAAGGGCACCCTGGATGTTTGGACACCAGAGTTTTGTAACTTTGTGTTTCGGGAAGAGCTTTTTTTCTTCTATGTACTTCCCATTCGAGTCGATTAGGAGCACTATTTCTGGAATGTGTGTGTTCTCTGTAGGTGGTGTGGCCTCGGTATGGTTGTTGTGTTCTATGCAAGAGGCGGAGTTCAGTTGGTCCAGATTGATTTGTCCCATATTGTCGAGGTTATTGTCAAGGTCAGAGGTGGGTTGGTTTGTTCTTGGCTCTTTTTCTTGCCTCAGCTCTCTTATCTCTTCTCTCATTGCCGTCAGCTGGGCCTGATAGCTCAACCTTTCTTCCTGTAGTTCTTTCATTTCTATCCTTAGTGCAGACACTTCTCTCTTGAGGTCGTCCCTTCTTTCCTCTGCTTCTTGGTGATTGCTTACAGGCACTTTTCTCTGTTTTTCATTGTTTTTTGTCTGTGATGTTTGTAGTGTGTTGATGAGTTCTCTCATTTCAACAAGTTCAATTTCTAGTCCCGTGAATCTCTCTCTCATGTCCATTAAAGAGGCGCAGAGTTTAGACATCCTCTCGTCACTGGCGTCGACTTCCACGGGAGTCTGTGTGGTCTCTATAAGGCCTTCAGGAGGGGGGGCATCGTCTGCACAGTCTGCCCCAGCCAGGATGAGGGGGATGTTCTCAGTCTTCTCCTGTTGTGCCTTCTCTTTAATATTTAAAAAGTCTTGTTGGAATTGTTTGATGTCTTTTCCTTGCACTATTATTGTTCCAGTTTTGTACAGGTTAATGTGGGCTATGTCTTTCTCTGGTTCTTCCTCATCTCTTATTCTTAGTTTCCAGCCATTGCAAATCCCTTCTTTTTTTGTTGAGGGGTAGTGCGCTTTAATAGCACTGTGCCAGGCGAGGGGCTGGTCACTGTAGAAGATTAGGTTGCTGACATCTCCAATTTTGTAGGAGTCGGCATATAGTGTCTCTGGGTTGTTTTTTAGAAGCTTTTGTTTGTATTGTTTTCGGCCATTCTCATTAGTAATATCCTTTGGATATAGTATGGATATTGCCTCCATACCAGGGGGGAGGGAATCCATATTCTAGTACATTTAAGACGATATTCAATTGTCTGTATTTCACTTTTTTTTCAGTTAGTTATTCTAACTAGTTAGCTGTTTTGATAGCTCTGATTTGTTTGACAACAACTCACTGCGTTGTCATGGAGACGAAGGTGAACTGTTAGCTTGCTAGCTTGCTGTGGAGTTCTTCAAATTACTGTATTTTTCTTCTGTCCTTTTGCTTATAAAGATGTCCAACTTGTTCAGTATGTGTTCCTATACTGTTTTCCACCTTTTTGTCTTGTATAACTAGGTATAAAGATATCTCTTATGTATGGAAAACTGGACAGCTGACAGTTAACAGCTGTTGACTCCTTGGAACTCTCTCTCTCTCATCAGAGAGAGACAGAGAGAGAGAGAGAAGAGGGAGAGAGAGAGAGGAGGGAGAGAGAGAGGAGGGAGAGAGAGAGGAGGGAGAGAGAGAGGAGGGAGGGAGAGAGAGAGGAGGGAGAGAGGAGGGAGGGAGAGAGCGAGAGGAGGGAGAGAGGGAGAGAGAGAGAGGAGGAAGAGAGGGAGAGAGAGAGAAAGGAGGGAGAAGAAAACAGCAGGGAAAGGTAGAGAGAGGGGAGAGAGAGAAAAAAGGAAGGATTCATGAAGTCCCGGTGGCAAGCATAGCAGCTCAGTCTCCTGCCAGTGCTATCCCTCTCTATCCTCCCGTTCTCTCTCTCTCCTTCCTCTTTCTTTCTCTCTTCCTGCCTCCATCTCGCCTCTCTTTTTCTCTCTCTCTTCCTGCCCTCATGTAGCCCTCTCTCACCCACCCTCTCTCTCTCGCTCTCTCTCCCCCACTCCCTCTCTCTCGGCCGGATGATAGAGCATCACAGTGTTTTGATATCCTCCCATGAGACTGGTGTCACTGGGTCCACTGTAACTGGCTGCCTGGCTGGATGACTGGCTGCCTGGCTGACTAGCTGCCTGTCTTTCTGTCTGTCTGACTGGCTGGCTGGCTTTCTGACTAGCTGGCTGCCTGCCTGTCTGGCTGCATCTCATCTCTCCCTGGCTGCCTGCTGGGCAGGAACTCCTGCTGAGTGTGCAGGAAGCTGGGGGCTTAGTCACCTGCAGAGACACCGGTTACCACGGACACGGTTACCACGGACACGTCTCCGGCCGTGAGCGGGGAGGAGGAGGGAGGCTGGGTTGTGACTGAAGCGGTTGTTCAGGCTGTCTGACTCAGTCCGAGGCTGTGGCTGAGCCTCGTCGATGCGCGAGGAGGTAGAGGAGGGAGAGGAGGGAGAGGGGGAGAGGGAACGTGTAGATCCAGAGGTAGATCGACGATGTCAGAGTCGACGATGTCAGAGCTGCGTTTGGCATGTTGTGATGTCGTGTTGTGTTCAGGCTGATGTGTGGTGATGTCATAGATTTTAGAATGTGAGCAGAGGATGTGAAGCGATGCCAGCGATGAGGTCGTCTGGCGTTTCATTCAGACTCTTCTGAACGCAGATAGGATGGTGTATTCACGTGTGACATAGAACAGGATGTTGTGACCGAACGGAATATTTTAAATAATTGATTGTTTTGGTCAAACACAGTCAAATATTTGAAATCGTTGAAAATATGTAGTCAAATATAGGGCATTTTGTAATTTAGATTACGGCTATTGGGGGCAGAAAAGGTTGTGAGGATGTTTTGAGGATAGTGAATCCCTCAGATCCTGGTTCGGCTGAGGCATGCTGTGGACGATCTCTCCCTGCTCTGTGGTGTGTGTGTGTCTGGAATTGTGTGGTGGAGGTGTGTGTGTGTGTGGGAGGGGGGGTGTCCTGTGTGTGAGGGGGTGTGGAGTTGTAAGTGTGTGTGTGTGTTTTGCTGTGTGTTTTGCTGTGTGCGTAAAAGGTCTAGTGGTGAGAGAATGCTTGTGTGTGTGTGTGTTTCGCTGTGCACGAGCAAAAGTGAAAACGAGAGTGAGTGCTTGTGTGTGTGTGTGTGTGTGCGTGCTCCAACCCTTCTGTAACCCTCCTCCTCCCTCCCCTCCCCTCCTCCCTCCCCTCTCTCCCTCCCCTCCTCCCTCCCCTCCTCCCTCCCTCCCCTCCTCCCCCCCTCCCTCCTCCTCCCCCCTCCTCCTCCCTCCCCTCCTCCCTCCCTCCCCTCCTCCCTCCCCTCCTCCTCTCTCCCCTCCTCCTCTCCTCCCCTCCTCCCTCCCTCATCCCTCCTCCTCCCCCTCCCTCCCTCCTCCTCCCTCACCCTCCTCCCTCCTCCCTCCATCCCCCTCCCCCCCCTCTCCCTCCTCCTCCACCCCCTCCTCCTCCCTCCCCTCCTCCCCCCACCTCCCCTCCTCCTCCCCCCCCTCCTCCTCCCTCCCCCCCTCCTCCTCCCTCCCCTCCTCCTCCCCCCCCTCCTCCCTTCCCCCCTCCTCCTCCCTCCCCTCCTCCCTCCCCTCCCCCCTCCCTCCTCCTCCACCCCCCCTCCCCCTCCCTCCCCTCCTCCTCCCCCCCTCCTCCCTCCTCTTCCTCCCCTCCTCCTTCCCTCCTCCCCTCTTCCCCCTCCCCTCCTCCTCTCTCTCCCTCCTCCTCCCTCCCCTCCTCTTCCCCCCCCCCCTCCTCCCCCCCCCCCCACAGCCAAGCCCAGGACCTCTCTCAGACAGCCAGACCACCGGGGCCGGGGCAGGGGCCGGGGGGGGGGAGGGCCAGGGGGCCGGGCGCCATGGAGACTTCAGACAGATGAGGGACGCCCAACCCGAAGGCAAGGCCGGTCAGCAGAGCACCAATCAGAACAAGCCTTCTAATCAGAACACGCCCACCAGGAAGTCTTCTGGTTCCTCTGAGAGGTACTGTCTTATTTAATTGTGTGTGTGTGTGTCTGTCTGCTCCCTGCCTGTGTGTGTGTGTGTGTGTGTGCTCCCTGCTTGTGTGTGTGTGTGTGTTGCTCTCCTGCCTGTGTGTGTGTGTTTGCCAGCTGTGTGTGTGTGTGTGTGTGTCTGCTCCTGCCTGTGTGTGTGTGTTTTGCCAGCTGTGTGTGTTTGCCCAGTAGCCCCCATCACCAAGCATCCATTATCATGACAGAACTCATTAGGCAGCTGCCTATGGTGAGGAACGAATATTCCTCAAGATGCTCCTTGAGAAGAACAACCAAAGAAGAAGAGAAAAGAATGCTGGCCTTTGTTCCCTTCAGATGGTTCTAGAAGTATTAGGATTCTGTCCTCTCTCTCTCTCTCTCCCCCTCTCTGGCTTGTGAAAGACAGAATGGTCAGGGTGCCAAAATGAGGGCCTCTCTCTCCCTCCTCTCTCCTCCCTCCCCCCTCTTCCTCCCCTCCTCTCACTCTCTCTCTCTCTCCTCTCTCTCTCTCTTCTCTCTCTCTCTCTCTCTCTCCTCTCTCATCTCTCTCTCTCTCTCTCTCTCTCTCTCTCTCTCTCCTCCTCTCTACTCTCTCTCTCTCTAAACACGTTGCAGCCAGTGCCTCCTGCTTTTCTATGAAAACAACTGACCCTCACTCCTCGCTCGCTCACCTCCCCCTCTCTTGTTCTCTCTCTCTCTCTCCCCTTCTTTCCCCCCCCCACACCCCTCTCTCTCTCTATGTCTACAACCCACGCTCTCTCCCTTTCCCCTCTCTTTCCCCTTCTCTCCTCATCCCTCTCTCTCTCTCCCCTCTCTTTCTCTCCCCGTTTTGTGTATCCATGACAGGGCCGGACACACAAAGGGGCTGGAGGGGGGTGGTGTGGGGGGGGGGTGGTGTGGGGGGGGGGGCTGGTGTGGGGGGGGGCTGGTGTGGGGGGGGCTGGAGGGGGGGTGGTGGGCCCTCTCTAATCCCTCTATTCTCTAACAGATTAGCTGCACAGTGAATCAGCACATCTAGATCCATTAGTACTGTCTGTGTCTGTCTGGGGGGGGATGAGTTTGTGGGGGGGGGGGGGGGGGGGGTGTATGTTGCTGAGGAGTGTGTTTTAAGTTTGGCCGAAAGCAAGTGTAAGTTATGCCAAAGTCAAAACTTTGACTTCCTGTCTCCTGTTCTGCTTCCAGGTCAGACAAGAGGATGACCCTGCCGTCGAGGTTCCACAAGGAAGTCCACGCTCACCTCTCCAGGAACTCCTCGCAGGGCAGCCGTAAGTAGGACACACACTCACACACACTCACACACACACAGTCGGAGACCTCCAGGCTCCACGGAGGACCAGGGTCTAGCTGCTCCCACTATCAGGAAACAAACTCATGACTCGTTCATCATAACAGCCTGCAGGTCCAGTTTCCACCACTTGACTTTTCCTCTCCCTCCCTCCCTCCCTCCCTCCCTCCCTCCCCCTCAGCCCTCTCCAACCTCAACGAGAGCCCTGGTTCGGGGAAGGGCAGGCCTCACCCTCCCAGCGCCTACAACTCCCAGGAGGTCCAGGGGCGCATCCAGGAAGTGCTGACCAAGTACAGCAATGGCTTCTGGGTGTCGAAGTTGCCCCAGATGTACAAAGAGCTGTACAAAGAGGACCTGCCCCAGGAGGCCCTGGGCGACCTGGAGAAGTGGCCGACCATCTGCACGGTACGGCCTGCACACGTCATGTGATACGCAGACCCTTGTGTTCAAAGAAAAGCGGGGCAGGGGGTGGGGGGGGGGATTCGAACTGTAACTCCTTGATCGGCAGTTAAACGCTACATCCCTGAACTAGCATCGCTAGCATTCAAAAGATCACTGTACCTTGGAAGGATGATGTGTGTCACGTTTGACTGTTGACTACACTAGTTGCTTGCTAGTTATGGAAACTGCAGCTGCAATGCTCTAACCTCTGAGCTACACCGCTGAGCTGAAGCCATCTGTGAATCTGAAAGGCCCCTTTGTTTTCAGGTGGAGAAACCCTGTAGCAGCAACCCCTCAGAGCTCCTTCTCTACCCTGCCAAAGACCCTCCCTCCTCCCCTCCCGCTGTCTCCCCCCCCACCTCCTCCCCTCCCGCCGTCTCCCCCCGAGTCTCCCCCCCCACCTCCTCCCCCACAGACAAACACTCCCCCGCCCCTCGGCGACCCCCAGCCGGCAGCCCCCCTCCCCTGACCCCGCCCTCCTGCTCCCCCGGGCCTCCCGGCCCCCCCGCCTCCCTCTCCCCAGACCTGGAGCAGAAGCTGGGGGAGCTCCTGGTGAAGTACAGTAACGGGCTCTGGGCCCACGCCTTGCCCAAGCTCTTCCAGGACACCTACAAGACCACGCTGCCCGACCACGTCCTCCAGAACCTGGCTCTCCTCTCCCACTTCTGCTCCGTGGACTACCCCATGCCCGACAACCCCAAGCGGGCCATCCTGTACCGGCGAGCACGGGGAGGCAGCGGAGGCGGAGGAGGAGGAGAGGAGGAGAAGCGTAACTGCACGGGCGAGGAGGAGAGGAGGGAGGAGGTGGGGAGGAGGCTGAGTCACCAGGCAGCACCTCCTCTCCTCCTCCCCCGGGAGGAGTACCCCTCTGTGCTGGTGGTGGAGGCCAGCAGCACCAACGCAGTCATCCTTCGGTAACCAAGACAACACACTTATAATCAGAAACATGTTTTTATCACCTTCAAGGAATCTGCTTTGGTGTAATGTTGGATAACAATACACACACAGACGATTAATCAGGATTAATCACACACAGACGACACAAGTGTCGTGAAAACTTGCATCATACAGTAACAGAAGTTAGCCATAGAATATTGAATTGTGTATTGTGTGTGTATTGCGTGTGTGTGTGTACTGTGTGTATTGCGTGTGTGTGTGTACTGTGTGTGTGTGTATTGTGTGTGTCCGTGTCCAGCTACATCGGTGAGGGTTACTCCCAGGCCCAGGAGACCCTGGAGGACGAGATGAGGGAGTTCTATCGCAAGGACAACCAGCGCCGACCTTTGACCTCCCCGGCCTCAGGTCAGCTGGCGGCCGTCAGGGCCGAGGAGGAGGACGAGATCCTCCGAGCGCAGGTCACAGAGGTCATGGCCGACAAGGTCAAGGTAGGGTCAAAGGTCACAGTTTGTTTTGTTTACTAGGAAGATAATAAAATGTATTTGCTTTAGATGCGTTCTGTGTTTGTTTTTAGTTGTATGGGAGTGATTGTGTTATATGCTTGTATGCTTTCGAGATATCATGGTTATAAAAGGAGGGACAAGTTTCTCTCAGTGTGTGTGTGTGTGCGTGTGTAACCACACAGGTGTACTATGTGGATCATGGCTTCTCGGAGGTTATCAGCAAAGGAAAAGTGTTGGAGCTGCATGACAAGTTTTTCCAGCTTCCCCTCCAAGCGACCAGGTGTAAACTGGCAGGTGAAGAGGCCTCATGTTGTCTGCACCTTCATCAAGTGTGTGTGCGTGTGTGTGTGTGTGCGCGTGTGTGTGTGTGTGTGTGTGTGCGCGTGTGTGTGTGTGTGCGCGTGTGTGTGTGTGTGTGTGTGTGTGTGCGTGTGTGTGTGCGCGTGTGTGTGTGTGTGTGTGTGTGCGCGTGCGTGTTTGAAGGCAAACTCCCCCTCAGCCAGGATCAAGCAAATGCACAAACAGTCTCTAGAGGACTTGCATATTAATTCACTATCTGCCGTGTGTGTGTGTGGTGTGTGTGTGTGTGTGTGTGTGTGTGTGTGTGTGTGTGTGTGTGGTGTGTGTGTGTGTGTGTGTGTGTGTGTGTGTAGGTCTAGAGCCGTTCTGTCAGGAGCCCGCCGTTCTGAAGAAGTTCGACGCCATGGCCAGCGGGAAGATCCTATTGGCTGAGATCCTGGAGAGGGAGCAGACCCCATTGGTGGTCCTGTACGACACGTCGCAGGATGATGACGTCAACATCAACGCCACGTGCATGAAAGCTCTGCAGGACAGGACTCTGGCCAGCCCCCTGCAGGTTCAAACCAGACAACACACTCACTCAGAAACTATATATACACACACCAAACTACGCATTTAGATATAAGTATGCTACAGCATGATACTGAGTACTGCGTGTGTGTGTGTGTGTGTGTGTGTATGACTGTGTGTGTGTGTGTGTGTGTGTGTGTGTGTGTGTGTATGACTGTGTGTGTGTGTGTGTGTGTGTATGACTGTGTGTGTGTGTGTGTGTGTGTATGACTGTGTGTGTGTGTATGACTGTGTGTGTGTGTGTATGACTGTGTGTGTGTGTATGACTGTGTGTGTGTGTGTATGACTGTGTGTGTGTGTATGACTGTGTGTGTGTGTGTGTGTGTGTGTGTGTGTGTGTATGACTGTGTGTGTGTGTGTGTGTGTGTGACTGTGTGTGTGTGTGTGTGTGTGTGTATGACTGTGTGTGTGTGTATGACTGTGTGTGTGTATGACTGTGTGTGTGTGTATGACTGTGTGTGTGTATGACTGTGTGTGTGTGTGTGTGTGTGTGACTGTGTGTGTGTGTGTGTGTGTGTGTGTGTATGACTGTGTGTGTGTGTATGACTGTGTGTGTGTATGACTGTGTGTGTGTGTATGACTGTGTGTGTGTGTTGCCTCCAGGTCAACAGTGCCTACATGAATGTGACAGTGAGTAGTGTGTGTTCAGATGGAACCATCTACTGTCAGCTGCGCTCCCGAGGCCTGGTTAAACTGACGGACACCCTGGACAGGGCGGAGGCCTACTTCCACTCCCAGGTCTGGGTGTGTGTGTGTGGCTGTGTGTCACATGTGTGTGTACTGTACGTGTGTGTGTGTATATATATGTGTCACATATGTGTGTGTACTGTACGTGTGTGTGTGTGTTTGTGTCACATGTGTGTGTGTACTGTACGTGTGTGTGTATATATATGTGTCACATGTGTGTGTACTGTACGTGTGTGTGTGTGTTTGTGTCACATGTGTGTGTGTACTGTACGTGTGTGTGTGTATATATATGTGTCACATGTGTGTGTACTGTACGTGTGTGTGTGTATGTTTGTGTCACATGTGTGTGTACTGTACGTGTGTGTGTGTATGTTTGTGTCACATATGTGTGTGTACTGTACGTGTGTGTGTGTGTTTGTGTCACGTGTGTGTGTACTGTACGTGTGTGTGTGTATGTTTGTGTCACATGTGTGTGTACTGTACGTGTGTGTGTGTTTGTGTCTCTGTGAGAGACACGTCTCCTAATCCCTGCAGTATGAAGGTAGTTCGTCACGGTTGTGGCCAGATTGAGATTAAAGTCGGTAATCTGGGTTTAAGAGGCAGGCTACTCTAATCTGTTAATAGGACATTGGAACTGACCCAATGACAAAACAAAAAGCTACTTAGAATTCACGCACCAGAAACACTCAACCAAACACACCATTCATTAATCAATCAAATTAATTAATTTAATCTGTCTGATATGCTTTTTATCACAGGCTATTCTCGACATTTTAGTAGTGGTTATCAGATGAATGAATGAAAACCTTTATTGCCCCGATGGGAATGTGTTCTGCACCAAGAGCTTGAAAACAGAGATACATTCAACACTGCAGACAGGACAGTACAGTGGACATAACATAATTATTAAAAAGCAGAGTGAGAAAATAAATGCAAGAATAAAATAATACAAAATACAACTGAAGGCATCACAGAAATAACTTAAGAAATAACTTAAGAATGTCAGCAGGTCCAGTACAATGTAAAGTGCATAGTGCCAGAAAGGATCAAAGGGGAGCTCTTGTGCGTGTCGACCGCAGAGCAGCGCCACCTAGCATACAGATCTACAGTAGCGATAACGCCGCCCTTAGTCATGACTCATCACCTTGGAATTGTTTTCTATGAGTGTCCGTCTCACTCTTATGACATCATCTGTGTGCGCCAGGTGACCTCAGAGTTCCTGGTGGCGAGGCCCTTCTGTGGGAAGGCCTGCCTGGCCAGGTACAAGGGCAAATGGTCTCGTGTGGAGGTGAGTCATTTAGTACATCGTTAACCCACCTTATATGACCTGC
Source organism: Osmerus eperlanus (assembly GCF_963692335.1). Classification (NCBI taxonomy): domain Eukaryota; kingdom Metazoa; phylum Chordata; class Actinopteri; order Osmeriformes; family Osmeridae; genus Osmerus; species Osmerus eperlanus. The sequence goes on from NC_085040.1 coordinate 417,121, forward strand.
CCACGTCATGCACCTGCTGTTTGCCTCATGATGTAGAGTACTGAGGAAAATCGGAGGCACCCAAGACGTTTCACATGAATATGGTCTTAAATATCGATTTTTGTTATAATTTTTTGTTTTTGTTTTCTCCTCTCCTCTCCCCCTCTCTCCTCCCCCTGTCTCCTCTCCTCTCCCCCTCTCTCCTCCCCCTGTCTCCCCTCCTCTCTCCTCTCTCCCCCCCCTCTCCTCTCTCCCCCCCCTCTCCTCTCTCCCCCGCCTCTCTCCCCCTCCTCCCCCCCTCTCTCCCCCTCTCTCCCCCCTCCAGATCACTAACCTGCATGGCAGCCGCGTGCTGGACATCCTGTTTGTAGACCTGGGGGTGCAGGCGTCTGTGGAGGTGTTTGAGCTGAGGGAGATCCCTCCTCCCTTCCTGAAAGACCTCGTCACCATCCCCCCTCAGGTCAGGGGGGGGGCAGCACTGTGTGTGTGTGTGTGTGTCCAAGTCTGTGTGTGTGTGTTCTGACGTGCAGCAGTGTGTGTGTGTGTGTGTCTACATGTGTGTGTGTTCTGACGTGCAGCAGTGTGTGTGTGTGTGTGTGTGCAGGCTGTGAAGTGCTGTCTGTCTGACCTGGTGGTGTCCGTGGGCTCCTGGACACCTGAAGCCGTGCAGTGGCTACGAGACGCCGTGCTCAACTCTACTGACTGCAGCATGAAGGTGAGGAGGGGAGGAGGGGGGGAGGGAGGGGGGAGGGGGGGAGGGGAAGGAGAGAGAGGGGAGGGGGGGAGAGGAAGGAGAGAGAGGGGAGGGGGGAAGAGGAAGGGGGGGGGGAGGGAAGGGGGGGAGAGGAAGGGGGGGGGAGAGGAAGGGGGGGAGAGGGAGAGAGAGCAGTTACAACTTCAAAGACATGTGCTGTTAAGTGTCAGTTCGACTGAAGTGTCATCTCCCCACCCCTCCCTCTCCTCCTCCCTCCCTCCACTCTCCCCTCCCTCTCCTCCTCCCTCCACTCTCCCCACCCTCCTCCTCCCTCCCTCTCCCCCCTCCCTCCACTCTCCCCTCCCTCTCCTCTGTCCAGATCGCCAAGATGGACGACAGCAAGCGTTGCGCCCATGTCCACCTGTTCCCCGACAAGAACTTCCACGACCCCTCGCGCAGCCTCAACCACAAGCTGGCCACCTCCGACCTCTTCAAACACCACCGAGACGTCTTCCTCTCTAGCCACGCCCCCTCCCCCGCCGCCCCCCTGCACCCACCCACTACCTCCACACCCAGGACCACCACCACCAACGGCAGCAGCACCACCCAATCCTCCACCTCCAAGCTCCGCAGGGCCCACTCCGGCTCGGGGCCCAACCCAAGCAGAGGCACCCCTCCCCGGCCACGATCCCCTCCCCGGCTCCCTGCCCTGCTGGAGGTCCCCCAGGTGGGCCAGAACCTGGACATCTATGTGTCGGTGGCCTGCCACCCGGGCCACTTCGTGCTGCAGCCCTGGAGGGACATGTACAAGCTGGTGATCCTGATGGGGGAGATGATCCTGTACTACAACAAGATGGAGGAGACGCCCGTCAGAGTGGAGAAGAACCAGGTGTACGCGGCCAAGGTGGAGAACAAGTGAGTGGAGGGGGGCAATATAACATTTACATTTAGTCATTTAGCAGACGCTCTTATCCAGAGCGACTTACAGTAAGTACAGGGACATTCCCCCCCGAGGCAAGTAGGGTGAAGTGCCTTGCCCAAGGACACAACGTCATTTTGCACGGTCGGGAATCAAACCGGCAACCTTCTGATTACTAGCCCGATTCCCTAACCGCTCAGCCACCTGACCCCCTCCCTGTGCACTGCAGCTGGCACCGTGTGCTGGTGAAGGGCGTGCTGACCAACGGGCTGGTGTCCGTGTACGAGCTGGACTACGGCAAGCACGAGCTGGTGGGCGTCGCCAAGCTACGCCCCCTCATCAAGGAGTTCCGGCAACTTCCCTTCCAGGGCATCACTGCTCAGCTCGCAGGTAACCGCGGCAACGCATCCCCATCCCCCAGGAGGGGTGGATGGGGGGGGGGGGGGGGGTAGCTGAGAGGTAGCAAGAGAGGCAGACACGACAGGATTAATGGAAGGGAAAAAAAGTTTTTTCTCCAAATCCCAGTTGATAAGTAAAGATGGCTACTGTCTCTCACTGTCTCATCTCCTTCCTCCTCCCCTCCCCCCCTCCTTCTCCCTTCCCCCCCCCTCTCCTCCTTCCTCCTCCTCTCCCTCCCCCTGCACTCCCCTCCCTCCTTCTCCCCTCCCTCCACCCCTCTCCTCATCCACTCTCCTCCCCCTCTCCTTCTTCCTTCCTCCTCTTCCCTCTCTCCTCCTCCACTCCCCTCCTCCCTTCCTCCTCCCCCCCCCTCCACCAACAGGGGTGAAGCAGAGGCAGTGGTCGGAGGCGGCCTCCATCGTGTTCCGGAACCACGTGGAGAAGAAGCCCCTGGTGGCCCAGCTGGAGGTGGTGCAGGAAGCGGAGCAGCCCTGGGACAGGAAGCTGACCGTGTTCCTGGTCGACACCTCGCAGGAGGAGTGCGACGTCTGGGTCCACGACATCATGGCGGAGTTCGCCACCGAGCCGTAGGAGGGGAGGGGGCGGTTGCCGGGGGCTATGTCACCGTGGGAGGAGGGGGGGGGGTCAGAAGGCGTTGCCGGGGGCGACCGGGAGGAGAGGATGGACGCGGGATGAGACTTGTGACGGTTGTGTTGTGCTTGAGTGAAGATGTGAACTTACCTGCTGCACACTCGCGCGCTTTCGCATGGTCATGTGATTGAAGCTATGCATTACCCTCGTGCTGGTAAGTTTGAAGCTTTGCGCACATGACTTTTAATTAGATCAAGCTGTTGAATCCATCGAGGGTTGCTGTGATTGAACCCTGGAGCGGACTACACAGAGGAAAGCTTTCTCTTGATAAAGCTGTCGAATACATCTACCATTAACCTCTGGTTTCAAAAGTGTGATGCAATCTTAAATAATGCACAGTATAGGGTTAGGGTTAGTGGTCAGAGAATGTGGTTTCAGGGCCTTGAAAGAGGCCTCAGAAATTGGGCCGGTCTTAAAGTTTACTAAAGTTCAAAACATTCCTTTTCTTGGATGTTGATGTGACAGAAGACATGTTGTCTTTTCCACTCATGTGACTTTTGGTTTCGATTCTTATTTATTTTTTCCCATTTTTGTGTCAAGACAATAAGACGACTGCAGATGCCTGCATGAAAAGTAGCTGGATTTTGTGAATAACATAGTTTGATGCTAATATATGCTTACTGTTAGTGTTGAATGAATATTACACTCAAATCTAATTTGTTTTCATGAAAGCGCTTGGCAAACTTTAGAGTGGAATAGTGCTTTATGGTGAGGAAGCCTAGCTTTGATGCTAGTGAAACTCCAAACCCAGGACAGTGTTATGTGGACTTCAGGAGCCTGGCTGCTCTAATTAGCCGTTTCATTCTTGATCATCTCTCTTTGGTTCAAATAAACATTGGAGGTTAATAGAATCATGAAGAAAAAGGTTTTTGAAATAAAGCTACAAGGAGAAAGTAGTTTGTTGTCGTTTGTACCCCAAACAGCAAAAGGAAAAAAAAATAGGGTTGATAAGGTTTCTTTATTAAAATATCAAAACATTCTCTCATTTCCATATCACATGTCATATTTGCAGAACATCACAAAACCAACTCCTCTACAAGTCATCAAGTATCTAAAGCAGATGATTCAATACTAACCTAGCAAAATACCGCTAACAAAAGGTTCGTACTCATGACCCAGAGCACTGCTCTAGTTTTGATGCAGGTCAGACCTAGACCAGCACACGGTTAGGCACAGACATCTTGTAGCGTACCTACAGACACGATCCAACACGTTCTACACGTCCCTGAGGAACAGCGCCACACACATCCTGGTGATGAACCATTCATCGTGTCGACATCACAGCGGGGGGCCGCGGTGACCGTGGTGACCGTGTCGCGTTGTCATGGCGACGACAGGAGGCAGCTACCGGATGGAGAGCATCATGACGAACTCTGGAATCCAAGAGAGGCGGTTAGAGAATCCAACCGAAATATTTGTTCAGCCTATCAAAACTTTTTTCCCCTGAATAGTTGTTCAACCTTTTTATCCAAAAGTATTTGTTCTACCTTCCCAATTTTTTAATAATTTTTCAACCTATGGAAACTTTCCCCCCCAAAAATGATTTCAACCTTTCTTAAATATTGTTTTTGTTTTATCCCCCCACACAAGTGTATTATATACACACAATATATTTCACGTTATTTGGAAACTTTTGACACCGTCCTCTCTCACCGTCAAAGTCCACGTCTCCATCCCCGTTGATGTCCATCTCCTTCAGGATCTCCTCCAGCTCGCCCTTCTTCAGCTTCTCCCCCAGCAGAGACTTCACCGCCTCCTTCATCTCATCCTGGGTGATCTTCCCGTCTCCGTCCGTGTCAAACTGAGAGGTGGAGGCAGGGAGGAGGAGGTGGAGGTGAGGGGAGGAGGAGGTGGAGAGGGGGTGGTGAGGGGAGGAGAGGGGAGGAAGAGGGGGTGGTGAGGGGAGGAGGAGGTGGTGAGGAGGAGGAGGGGAGAAGAACATACAGCCATGAACATTTTAACTCTCCTGAATCAGTCTCTCCTGGCCACCATAGTAAATCAGACTACCTTCCTAGTTTAAATAAAAGGTCCAATCGAAATAATCAATAGCTAAGCATCACCTGTTGGAAGGCAGATTTCAGCTCCTTGAGTCCCAACATGTCCACCGTCTCTGACATCATCCTGGGACCCATCAGCTCACAGAAGTCATCGAAGTCCATCAGACCGCCCACTGCAGACCACACAACCAATCAGCCGTCAGGATACGGGAAGGACGTGGATTAAGGGGCCAATCAGATGTCAAGATACTGACTGGCCTGGGCATGATCTGCACTCCTATTTCCAGTAATACCCAATTTATTACTGTCATGATCATTCCCTCCTAATCTGTACATCATCATCACAGAACTAACCTCCCTCTCTTCATCATCATCACAGAACTCCCCTCTCATCATCATCATCATCATCACAGAACTCCCCTCTCATCATCATCATCATCACAGAACTCCCCTCTCATCATCATCATCATCATCTTCACTCACTCCTCATCTTGATCTGCTGCACGATCTCCAGCAGTTCCATCTCTGTGGGCATGTACCCCATGGTCCTCATGCACTCTGCCACGTCCTTGTAGTTCATGTAGCCGTCCCCCTGCTCAAACAGCTTGAAGGCCTCCGCCAGCTCTGGGGTCAAAGGTCAAAGTTCAGGGGTCAGATCGAGACCCATGATGAGTGAAAAAGGGGGGTCAGAGGGGTGGAGCTAGATACATGTTTTACGTGACACGTTCTGAATCCCAGGTCGGGGGTTGAGGGTCTGAATCCCAGGTCAGGGGTTGAGGGTCTGAATCCCAGGTCAGGGGTTGAGGGTCTGAATCCCAGGTCAGGGGTTGAGGGTCTGAATCCCAGGTCAGGGGTTGAGGGTCTGAATCCCAGGTCAGGGGTTGAGGGTCTGAATCCCAGGTCAGGGGTTGAGGGTCTGAATCCCAGGTCAGGGGTTGAGGGTCTGAATCCCAGGTCAGGGGTTGAGGGTCTGAATCCCAGGTCAGGGGTTGAGGGTCTGAATCCCAGGTCAGGGGTTGAGGGTCTGAATCCCAGGTCAGGGGTTGAGGGTCTGAATCCCAGGTCAGGGGTTGAGGGTCTGAATCCCAGGTCAGGGGTTGAGGGTCTGAATCCCAGGTCAGGGGTTGAGGGTCTGAATCCCAGGTCAGGGGTTGAGGGTTGCAGTTACTCACCGTCCAACTCTGCCTGCGCCAGCTCCCTCTCCTGCAGACACAACAAGATGACAGGTGAGCAGGTGTCCCCCCCCCCTGCAGAGCAGGCCCATGTGGGGCCACTTCCTGATCACATGGGATTAGGAACCTCAAACGTCCTGTCTGACAACCAACCAGTGTCACTAAGACACTCACACAAAGCCAGATTCACTTCCCAAAACATGCAAATCAAATCAACACACACTACTAGTTACAACACAACCACATTTCTTACACTCTGGACCCTTGGATCGATTCATAAATAACCTCTGGCTAAATAAAACACAACTTCTCTTTCAAGTAGCTACTAACCATCTCATACCTGGATGATTTAGCCTAACGAGGTTTGGCACAGATCAGCAGGTCAGAAGCTAAGAATACAGCACGCCGAACAGGATTACTGGAACTACCTGCAGATGGACTTAGAGAGCGCTCTCTCTCTCCCTCTCAGCAGCTAAGCTACCTCCCGTGCAGGGATGTTTGACGTCTCTGGCATAGCTGCAATGGTCTCAGCAGTCTTGCGTTACATTTTATTGATTTATCAGACGCTTTCGTCCTTATTGAAATCACATGCCTACTGTCTGCCGTGCATGATGCTCAGGGGGGAAGGTTTCAGGTCAGAGGGGTGGAAGGGCAGCGTCGCCGTGACGATGCTCAGAAGGGTGAGGGGGCAGCATCGCCGTGACGATGGGCACGAAGGAGCAGCGCATGCACATGGCACGTGTTTAGTCTCCAGCGACACAGGAAGGTAATCCTACAAGACGACCGTGACCTCTCGTGAGTCAGGGTCAGAGGTCACTGCTGGTTTAATGTCTGAGCAAACGGGCAAGGAAATGCTGGCCAACAAACCCAAATAAAATACATCTCTAAAAACCACAATAGAATCTGGTCGTGCAAGAGAAATGCGAGAGAGGGAGACAGAAAGAGAGAGAGACAGAAAGAGAGAGAGACAGAGAGAATCGTACCGCTCCAAACACGGTGCTGAGCAGGCTGGTGTACACCTTGTTCATCTGGGTCTCGCTCGTCTTCTTGGCCTTCACCTTCTTGGGCGTCTCCGAGCTGGACGACGAGCCCTTCCGGGCCTTGGGGGCGCCATCTTTGCTGCGAGAGGAACACACGGCGAGGTCACAGGCTGCTTTTCTCACAAGCTCCCCCGGACCACAAACGTAAACAAGACGTTCTCTAGGCCAGTGGTTCTCAACCCTAACCATCAAGTACCTCCTGTCCTGCATGTTGTAGATGTTTCCCTGCTCCAACACACCTGATTCTAATGAAGGGTCGTTAACAGGCTTCTGCATAACTAGATAACGACCCTTCATTTGAATCAGGTGTGTTGGAACAGGGAAACATCTAAAACATGCAGGACAGGAGGTACTTGAGGACCAGGGTTGAGAACCACTGCTCTAGGCATTCCTTTGTTATCAGAACGTGTTACGTTCTACACCCTGGGTCACCGTTCCATATCTACACCCTAGGACACACCCGTACCCTACACAGGGGCAGCATTACAGCAATTACTGCTCCAGTGAGCTCCTTCTTTAATAAAGAACTTAAAATCCCTCTCAAGTGAGTGTGATGCTCATCCCCCGTGGTAGTGGGCACACTAGCGGTAGTGAGGAGGTGGAGGAGGAGGAGGAGGAGGTGGAGGTGGAGGAGGTGGAGGAAGACTCACCCGTCGGTGGAGGCAGCAGAGGAGGTGGAGGCAGTTTTGGACATGCTGGGGAAACAGACCTGGTGTTAGGAGCCACGCATACCCCATCACAAACTACCTTCTGACCTCGTCTACACCGCCCTACCTGCCCTCTACACCCTTCTACCCCACCCTACACCCTTCTACCCCACCCTACACCCTTCTACCCCACCCTACCTGCCCTCTACCCCACCCTACCTGCCCTCTACACCCTTCTACCCCACCCTACTTGCCCTCTACACCGCCCTACACACCCTTCTACCCCACCCTACCTGCCCTCTACACCCTTCTACCCCACCCTACTTGCCCTCTACACCGCCCTACACACCCTTCTACCCCACCCTACCTGCCCTCTACCCTACCCGCCCTCTACACCCTTCTACCCCACCTCTACCCCACCCTACCTGCCCTGTACACCACCCTACACCCCCCTATCTGCCGGGGAAGGGAGCATGAACGTTGTGATGTTAGGAACCACATGCACCGTCTGAGATTAATCTTCTGATATTTTACTGTGGCTGAATTTTCAGTACTTGGTGACAAAGTGGGGATACTATGCGGCCGTTACATAGCATGTATAGCCTTGAACGCACCCCCGTCACCCACCCCTGATCTGCCTCCCCTCTACATGGATGAGCCAAAACAACCCAGGTATGTGTCTTACCTTAGAAGTTCTCTCCTCGACAGCGCTCTACCGATTGAAGGAAGAGTGTCCCGTCTTCTCCTCCTCCGCTCCTGACGCGCATCATCCCTCGTTCAGTCGCTCCTCCCCTCCGTCAGAGGATTACCTGGCTAAATGTGTAGAGATTAAAGAGCAGGGTATCGTGTGAGCAGGTGTGACGGTGTCTCCCAGCGTGGTCATGACAGACTGGCTTATTAAGATCATGGTGATATACTGTGCGAGACTGTGTGTATATATTTATACATGCATGAATGTCCTGCTGTTTCTACTCAGTGCGTGTTAACAAAGCTGTAAAAACTAGGCCAACTAAATAAACATTCATGTATAAACACACAGTATAGGTACACGGTATATGAAAGCATCAAGGATAGCGCAGTAGATCGTTTAACTGTATGGGAAGAGCAAATTGCTCAACTTTCAGGTCATGTTCCCTGACAGCTCTAGTCGAGCAGGAAACAGATCTCGAGGCTGAGAATGTTACAGCGCCAGAACACTCAACACTTCCCACCAGTGGTTCAGAGAGGATATTGTCTTTGACACAGAAATCAGGGGAGAGCGCGAACGCAGTCCCCCACTACCAGAAATAATGCAGTCGAGATTCCCACATTTGGGGAATTCGCAATGGTCAGCACAGCCGAATGTGCAATGGCTGAGCCTCACACTGGGTGAACCACCTTTATGATCATGGTGTCTCCCCTGCCAGGTAAGTATGAGTTGTACACGGCCATCGTGCGAGGGTGATCACGGAGAATGCACTACACGGTGACGGTTACAGCTGCGACACCGGAGAGAGCACGCCTATATAAAAGAATGCTTCAAAAACAACTTCAATACAGAGAACGTAGCGGTAAAAAAAAGAGTGGTTGGTGTGTAAACGCACGTTGATACATCCGTGTTTTGATTTCCCAGAATTCAATGCTGTATCTGTCTAGTAGTAACCGTTACGTTTTGATAGAAACATTTCCATATTGGTTGTAAACTACCAGTTATACAACCTGGGGGACTGTCATTACCCTCCAAACACAATCGGCCTAAAGAAGAAATCCGAAACTAACTATGAAACCTTACATTCTTGTTTCTACAGTACAGTAGCTTACATTCACGAGGACTACAAGACAGTTCCACAAGCGTACACTAGAGGGCGCTAGCAGAACAGACAGGACGTAGTAACTAATTTTGCCTGTTGCCAAGTCAGTTATGGTTTTGGAACGTAACTCTGCATTTGCATGTTCCTAATCGTGACATTTGCGACTAAATATTAGGGCCAGAGTATTTGACTCGATACTATTCACGTGCTTGGTTGATCACTGAGAACGTTTTTTCTCCGGGATGGTGACAAACTCTTCCAGTTCCTAAAATGTTGCAACTGTACACAAACTGACCAACACTAAAGAAAAACAAGGATTGGGAGTTCACATATTTACTAAAACTATACAACGCTGCTGGCCGTAACTATGGTTTCGTATGCATAGCCTACAGGAAGCGACCGTTTTCCATTCAACACCGTTGTTTCCCCGGGAGGGGAGTGCACCGTTCCTGGAGGTACTGCAATACCAGGTCGATGCGTGGAGTGGACGGAGCAAGCCCCTATTCCATCTCCCTGTTCCAAAAATCAATTTAATATATGGTCCCCGGGTAGGGGACGTATCAGATATTAAACTGATAAGAACAGATACTACACTTGATCTTAGCCAAAAGGCCGAGAAGCGATACTGTACCATGAAAAATTGGATGGTGTCGTTCTCGAACATGTCAAACCTGCTCAGAGTTGTAGCAATATTTGATCAAAATATGAATTCAGAGTAGAAAGCATGACATGCATTAAACAGGATCGCCGCAACTCTCGAGTTCAGCAAAAGTTTAAAACTAACCATTTCGAACGCTGCAAACTATTATAAAGCACTTCCTGGTCACGTGATAATTGGTTCTCCAATGGAAAATGAACGGAAACAGTTTACTATATTAACACAAGTTGGAACAGAACATTTGTCCAAATGAATAGCTCAAATATGGTCGTGTTGAGTTCCTTCACATTACGGAATAACAAACTCACCAAACTCTGAAAGACTACATAGCTAACATAAACAAACCAAGACATCGCCTAAAGAGCTAGGCTACATATGGAACAATGTCGCCACGTAGTGGCAAAACCGATCACCATTTATTTGGTGAAATTCACCTCGTAGAAATTGCCTGGGTAGGCCTACGCGCTTGCAGCAGTTGGCATAGCATGCACAACCTAAGCTTTGACATTATGCGCAAAACTTGCACACAACATGCACTGTAGGCAACAGCATTCAGACCTTGGTTGATAGAAACTCAATTCTTCCTCTCACCATGTTCACGTCACATCTACGCCATTTGTTGTTGGTGCTGTTATTCAAGCTACAATACTTGACCTCGCCAACGACGAACTATTTAAAAACTGGCCAAACTTAGTCAAGCCCCCTTCTTGCTAAACTAAGTAGCTAAGTGTAACCTAGCTAGCACATCGTCAAGCAAACATAAGGCATTTTTACACAGCATAAAAGAAACCCGTAGGCTACTAACCAATGTTTCATAAAAGTTTCGATTAATTATCCGAGCTTCACAACGACGCGAAGTTTTCAGTCAGAATCCATTGAACGCTTGCAGATGCAACCGACAACTTTTGTCAATTATATCCATCGACACATTCCGTAAAATGGTCCTGCCGCTTATCACACGAAAACAATCTCGCATGTGGAAACTCAAATCGACTGGACATCTGCGTCGCTGTGAGGTTGAAGTTGAACTCTGAGGTGGATGTGAAGACTGACACACTTGGCAATTTCGTATGTAAATGAGGAAACTTGTCGGGTGGGAGGTGTGTTCACCTGGGCATGGTCAGAACACAGACCCCTTCATATTGTTGTCAGGGGAGATTTACTAAAGCACAGTGACTCAGGTAGCCTACATGCATGGAATCACGATAACTCATTTGGAATTTAAGTCTTAAGAATGTGTAAGGACTATTTATGTTAACAAGGCCACAGTGACTCCACACTGCGTTGATATTGAGTGAAACAAATTGTCTAGATGTGTTTCTTAGTAAAGATTATACAAACTTCAGAGTTCTCTGCCCGCGGAAGGGGAGGGTGAATACCGACTCTAGTACCTATCCTGTACCAGTCGGTATAAAGGGGACACAGGGCGGTATTTGTTCAGCGATGTAGGCTAGTCTAATGTAAACGGTTATTCATTTTTATCAGTTGTAGGGTCTATGTTGTGTGTAAAGGAGAGAGGCCAGAAATCTCTGCTCTGTATCGTTTTAGCTGTTCTAAGTGGCACGCACCCTTCGAAAATGTGAAATTGCAGCACACGCATTCAATGCCTACGTGACGTGGGTTTGGGCTTAAAAATGTTTGTTTAGTCAGCGATTATCAAACCAGTCCATTTCACTGGCTGCTGGCTGCACGAGGCACAGGTTGTAAACGTCACTGGGAAGGACGTGACAAGTTGTAGCCTCAATTCTATCTGGTGTTTTAAGCAGGACTTCGGAACCAGCATTCGATTTGCAGAGGATCCGTTTGTTATTTACCAAAACAGATGTTCTTCTGTGTCTCTTATTCCTCAAGAAAGCATTCTCTGCGTGTTTGTGATGCGCTATGTCATCTTTGACGGCGATAAAAGTTTATTGCGCTCCCTCCCAACGTGAAGTCCTCGCGGAACTCAGTGGGCGCGTGACATCAAGGTCTGTGTACGCCGGCCGAGTTTATGATACGCGACTAAACGTAAATTATTAGATTCGAAATGACCATTGGGCAACGGAGTTGCCAGTCGAAGGTTCAGGCGAGAGCTTTCCGCCGAGGATCACCATGACCTCGCGATGAAGAGGGGGACCCTCACCAAGAGCAAGATAACGGGTACGTTAAATGATCTTTAAGTTACTTTAATCACTTTTTATATGGTTGGTTTGATGTCGCTCTTTTGTTTTTGCACTCGATTGTACGCCTATGTGAAATCAGAATCTGGCTCCTGTTTTTTTTCTGTGTGTGTGTGTGTGTGTGTGTGTGTGTGGTTTCACACGCAGGAAATGTGGATAAAAGACAGGGACAGATTCGTTTTCCTGCACTTGTCAGTAGTGCACAGTAGTGCACGACTGCAAAGTCACACACTGCCCACACTAACCCGCTGACTTATTTGAATCCGCTTCAAATGTTGACAATCGTGTCAATCAAACGTGGCCACGACAATAAATCTGTTACCATAAAACACTAAACAGTTTCCGATAATTTGAGTATGCTACAATAAGCCTAAGAACATTTCAGTTTCAGTTTGAGTTTCTTGTGTGTTTTACTTGTTTAACACAGAGCGCGGTTTGCCCAGAGAGGCTGGGAGTATGAGGAGAGGAACCATGACAACGTTGGAGGACAGTTTCCCAACAGGTAACCAGCCCAACCACCGGCCTTCTGTAGAAATACGACACCAGTCAGTTCTCCGTTAAGAAGTCCATTGTTCCCGTATTTTGTAATGCAGTGCTTCATCTGCAAAAGTTGCAAAACTAGATTCCAGCACGGCACATTGGAATAGAATTCGACGAAGATTCCAAGTTCCAACCACAGAATTCTGAAGGGGATGATGGTTACATTTTTTCAGCTGGTTGAAGTTATGGCTGTGCTATACTGCCCAGATTCCACTCAGTCTCTGCTGTACAATATTATGAATTCTGTGCTTTCTCTTTGTATTGATATTTCATACAGGCTGATGTGTCCAGTTTAAACTTCCTGTTTAAATCATATGGGTTGATGTACTGAAGAAGTAAAGGGGTTTGAGTTTCATAGATATGAAGGATTTCTGCCAAACTATTGGTCTCCTGGACTTTGGTGTCTCAGAAATGAGGCCAGATTGGGTTACATTGCAATCTTGAAAAGTGTGTGTGTGTGCCTTACATTCTGCTTCTACAAGAAACGCTGAATGTTTTGATTTTGATGGCACACCCAGATATTGTTATGAAGTTCACGCCATGCCCTAGTATTCACTTACATTAATTCGTAGCCCCTGTCCCGGAGAGAGGGGAAGGGGGAGAGGTGGAGGGGGAGAAGAGCGAGCGGGGGAGGAAGAAGGGACGAGGTAGGGAGAAGGGACGAGGCAGGGAGAAGGGACGAGGCAGGGAGAAGGGACGAGGCAGGGAGAAGGGATGAGGCAGGGAGAAGGGACGAGGTAGGGAGAAGAGGGCAGAAAGGGGAAGGAGAGAGAGAAAAGGGGGGAGAGAGGTAGAGGGGGAAGAGGAGCAAGTGGGAGAGAGAGGGATTCATTTGAACTAGATTATACCTTGGACCTGAGAGAGCTGCTGTACAGTCATTGATTAATCTCAGTGTGTGACAATGTGAACAAACAACTTTGGCAAAAAGACTATGGATGTATTTACTCATTTAACCTCAAGCTAGAGGGAGTAACAGTCACTCCAAGGCCCATGTTTACCCTCATTTCGAACAAGTCTCAAACACAGTAAAAAAAATGTTTTCCTTAAATTTGCATTAGGATATATTGATCAGTTAGCAGGACATACGATTGTGTGAGATCACAACAAAGTCAAGTTACCTGTCCCCCAGATTGTTATGGATGATTATGATTGCGTAACTGTGGAATGTGGATTCAGAGTGTTTGACAACTATAGTGTTATGGTTTTATTGAGTCACCTGAGTTCCTCGCAGCCACCAGAGCCTAGTCTAGGCGCCTCTAACCCTTGTCATAAACATTAACTTGCTTGAGCTCATCCTTCACTTTAGTAGTGATTACCTGCTTGTCTCATCAGAAAGACTGTTCTAGAAGGGAAAGTGGTTCTATCAGAAAGACTTCTAGAATGGGAAGTGGAATCATCAGAAACACAGTTGTAGAGAGGGGTTCAAGTAGATGGATCAACTCAGTTGATCAGTTTACTCAAGGAAACATAGTTACTGACCAGCACACCAGTCCAAATGTGTTCCAAGCACTCACACCAATACACTGGAGTGGTGACCAAACTGTCATGTGACTTCCGGTCCCAGCTCTGCCCATGCTGATAGCCATGGTGGAGGGGCCGGACAGACTTCCTGTCGACGAGGGCAAACAGGAAGTGCTGAGGGGGAAACTCCGTGTCCTGGAGGCTGACAGCGCTGAAGTCATGGCCCTCTTTACGGTACCCTGACCATTGACCTCTGACCTCATATGCACCAACTGACTCAGTACCTTTGCAGCATACACATTCCTTATTTCTGACAGCCCAGCCAGCTTCTTAATTATGATTTTCTTTTTTATATGTTTTTGTACATCATCCTACTAAATTAGGATTTGATGAAATGTCAGTGTGCAGCACCGGAGGAATAACCGCTCCTTCTCCCCTTTGTTTAGGAGGTGTCAGCTCAGATCCTCTCCATCAACAGCGAAGAAAACATCATCTTCGTTACGTTCAAAACCTTTGAAGAAATATGGAAGTTCACCACTTATTTTACCATGGGTATGTGAGCATTTACTACTATCAGGATTAGAGTAAATAAAGCAAGAAGCCTCGCTTTCGGATAGTCTCAGATGAAACGGACTATGTTTCCTATGATCAGCTTGAATCCAAATCCATCCAACCTGTCGTTATAGTAGCTACAGTATACTAAATATCGCAGCTCCGCGATGTTCGTGTGTCGTGATGTTGTCACTCTGTGGTCCCTGGTGCCTTCAGGGTTCCTGGGTCCGTGCATGGAGAACCTGCTGCTGGACCAGGACTTCTGGCTGCGCTCGTTGGATCAGGAGGACCTGGGCATCGAGATCTCCATCCAGGAGGAGACCCTCAACCTCATGTACATAGGCTTACTCATGCAGGAGGGTAGGGTCCACACACACTCTTACTGTGTATACTATACACACACACACGCTGTGTACATCATATACACACATATTTACTGTTGATACTGTACACACAAACTCTCTCCCTTTCCCTCCTCCCTTCTCTTCCTCCTCCCTCTCCCTCCTCCCTCCCTCCCCTCTCTCCCTCCCTCTCCTCCCTCCTTCCCCTCTCCCTCCCCTCTCTCCCTCCCTCCCCTCCCTCCCCTCTCTCCCTCCCTCCCTCCCTGCCTCCCTCCCCTCTCCCTGCCTCCCTCCCCTCTCTCCCTCCCTCCCCTCCCTCCCCTCTCTCCCTCCCTCCCTGCCTCCCTCCCTCCCTCCCTGCCTCCCTCCCCAGGCTCCTTCTTTGCCAGCTGCAGCTCCCACCAGATGTTTGACAGCTCCACCTCCGGAGGCGACCTGTACCTGGAGCAGGGGGACATAGCCCAGTTCGAGCCCCCGTTCCTGGGCTCCGGCTGGACCGTGCTGTCCCTGGGGGACGGAGCCCGGGGCACCAAGCCCAGTCCGGCCCTGGAGCCTGTCGTCCCCTTCTACCAGTGGGTATCGGCTTCTGTCTCACAACTCCTCTCTCCGGCTCTCTCGTTCTCTCTCTTTCTCTCTGGCTCTCTCTCTGGCTCTCCCTCTCTTTCTCTATTTCTTTATTTTTCTTTCTTACTTCTCACTCTCTCTCTGTCTCCCTCTCTCTTTGTCTCTCTTCCTCTAACTTTGTCTCTCTCTTTCTCTCTCTTTCTGTCTCTCTCTCTTTCTCACTCTCTCTCTCGCTTAGGAAGTATTTTGTATTTACTTCCTTGTCTGTCAGTGCCTGGTCAGATGCTGAATGTGTCCAATGTGTCACCTGTCCCCCCAGGTGGTTCCTCAAGTCCTGTCCAGAGAACATCTTAGTCGGGAGCGGAAGGCCTGCCTGCGACTTCCCCCTCCAGTTCGGTGAGATTAGATCATCAATCTGATGCTCAGATTAGAATCCCCCATGCCTGATGGTTCTAGAATTCGAATTTGGAACGCAAAATTCCACACTCTGAATTCCACCCACAAAAACATGAATTCCAACGTTCTCCTTCTCTCTCCTCTCAGCCAGGGGCAGCTGTGTGGCCGCGGTCGCGTACGACGCAGAAGGCCCAGACGAGCTCAGCCTGGCGGCCGGCGATCGCATCATCATCGTGGGACTGCTGGTGTCCTGCTTTGATTGGTTCGCTGGCCAGCAGGAGGACACTGGGGAGGTGGGACTGGTCAGAACCTGCATGGTCAAACCCGACCAATCCACTTGTGAGTAAGTGTACAGTATATGTTGCTATGGTTTCAAAGTACAGGCGGTCAGGTGTTAAGTCTAAGATGACCCGTGTTGGTGTAAAGATGCGAATACGCTCTGTACAAAAACAATAGTGCACAGCCCAGAGATACTTGTGTACATATTTAACAGCCATATCAGTGTCATGTGACCAGTACAGGAAGTGATGGGGTCTGAAGTGGTGTCTCTCTCCGCAGGGCTCCCGAGGTCTTCCTGGGCCGGGAGGAGAGGGAGTTCCTCACCCTGGGAGAGGAGCGGCTCGTACCACACACCGTCGCCCTGCTGAAGAAGACCTCCCACAACAACGTGACCTCCGTCTACAAACTGGGTGAGACAGAACGCCGTCTCCGCGGACGACGAGGACGGCGTCTCCGCGGCGACGAGAGACGTGCAGCTTGGCTCGTTTTTTTATTTATTTTTATTGACGGACCGAATATTTTTTTTATCGTTGGTTTAACCGTTTGGTTGACTTCCAGATCTACTCGGTGAAGATGAATCTCCAAAGCAACCAGTTCAAAGTAAGCGCACACTGTTTGTCCTGTTGTGATATACTGTTTATGCCTCAGTGACACAAACCATATACCAGTTTCATCTAGTTTAGGATGACGATGTCTTCTGTTGACATGGGAACCTAAGAGAGACGCTCTCTCATTCTCTCTCCCTCCCTCTGATTATACCTCTCACCTGATCATTCCAGATGGCGGCATGGAGGCAGACGAACGGTCCGAGCTGAAGAAGAAGGTCGAGAGGATTCTCAGCGCGGCGAAGAAGGCCAAGGTTCCGCCTTCCGTCGTGACCTCGAACGGAACGCACGGCGCGGAGACCCGGGAGGTTCTAGAACCCGGCACCCCTCTGTTCTCCGCGCACCCGGTGGACGAGGCCAGCAACAGCAGCCAGAGCATCCTCTTCCTCCTGGCTTTCCTCGACGGCAGTGGCTTCAAACCAGAGTTTGGCGCCCTCTACAGCCTCGCCCCGGAACTGCTGGCGGCCACCTTCGAGGGCCAGTCGGACGATGACGAGCTGGTGGCGTACCTGGGCGTCGCCAGGGAAACGGCCAGGAAAAAGCGACTCTATTGGTCGCAAAGCCGGCTGTGCTTCTTCCTGGGGAAGCTGTGTGTTGGGAGGTTGAAGTTCTCTCAGGCTAGAGTTTACCTCGAGGAGGCGCTCTCCGTCCCCAGAGACGGCTTCACGGACATGCTGTTGCTAGCTAGTGTCTACGTCGGCCTAGCCGCCATATACCTCACGCAGAAAAACACAGAGAAGTACTTTGCCCTGTCTGAGCGCATCGCCGCCCTGCTCATGGGCTTCCCATGCTGCGTCTCCAGCTTGGAGAAGGATCCGGAAGTCCTCAGGTTCGTCTTGAAGAAGGCCGTGCTGGCTCACAACAAGATGGCCGAAGCCCGCGCCTGTTTCCTGTTGGCCAAGCTCCACTGGGGGCGCGGCGAGGGGGCGAGCGCGGCGCCGTTCGTGGAGAGGCTCCTGGTCCTCCAGGGGGAGCCCCCGGGGACGCCCAGCGTGAAGCCCAGCCACGGCTACCTGAGCCTGGGGAGGATTTACAGCGACCTCTCCCTCCCCCACCTCAGCGTGAGCTCCGCCTGGAGGGCCTGCCTGCACCCGTCGGCCCGGCTGGCTGACTGTCTCAGCGGCGTGGGGCTGGTCCTGGAGAACTCCTCCAGGCTCCACGGGATCAGGAAGCAGGAGGTGACGGTGCCGGCTCAAGTCGCTCCCTACCTGCTCCGGGCACTTTCTATCCCTGAGGAAGAAGGTGGAGGTGGAGGGAGGGACCAAGCGTTGATCCAGGCACTCACCCTCTGCCTCTCCCAGCTGTTCCAGATGCACGGCATGCTGGGAAAGGCGGTGAGCTCCATGCACGCGCTCATCGACCGAACCCCCTCCTCTTCCTCGCGCTCTGCGGTCAGCTCCACCGAGCTCAACAGCGCCCTCATCTGGCTGTCCTGGCTCCACATCAGCCAGGGCGAAGCGGGCGCCGCGTCCGACATCCTGGAGGCCGTCCTGGCCTCCTTGCCTGAGCTCTGCACCTCCCCCCAGGAGGGCCTGGTCCTCAACATGCTGGGCGTAGCCCTCCGGCGCTCCGGGGACCTCCGGGGGGCGGCAGAGAGCTACCGGGCAGCGGCCGCCGTTTGCGAGGAGTTCGAGGACGCGGCTAACTGGGCGGTGGCGCTGGCGAACCTGGGGCTGCTGTGCCTGAGGGCGGGAGCCCGGGGCCTGGCCGAGAGGAGGCTGGAGGAGGCTGTGCGGAGGTTCTCGGGGCTGGAGGGGGAGGGGCACGAGGGGAACTTTGTGCCCGTGCTGCTGGAGCTGGGGCAGATCTACGTGGAGAAGGGCCTGGAGGAGAGGGGGAAGATCTACTACGAGTGGGCCCTGCTGGTCGCCATGAAGTCCAATCACACAGAGAGTAAGTGTGGAACTACTTAAGTAGGTTGAGACTTCGATCAAGCCTTTTATTTTCATTTCGATGCTACTACCAGATTATGTGTTTAGCCTCAACCTAACGCCCGTGGTGACCAGTGACTTCAGGTGCATTTTTTTTGCCTGCCCTGGCAGGCCAGCTGAGCGCCACAAGGCGGCTGTGCCACCTGTATGGCTCGGTTTGCCCCGACGAGGCCCAGTGCATTATCTACAACGAGCACCAGCTGGGGCTGCTGCAAGGCCGGCGGGAGCGAGGCCGGGAGGGGGAAGTCCTGGAGGCCATCAGCCGCCTCTACCTCAGCCTGGGCACCGAGAGGTGGGGGGGAGGGGGGGGGGAGGGGGGGAGAGGGGGGGGCTCAAGGTGGTGTGTTTGATGGCTCTAGTGCACGTTGGATTTAAATCATGTTTTGTTTGTGTGGCTTTATTAGTGTGTCTGTCTCACTGTGTGTGTGTGTCTGTCTGTCTCACTGTGTGTGTGTCTGTCTGTCTCACTGTGTGTGTCTGTCTGTCTCTGTGTGTGTGTGTGTGTGTGTGTGTGACCCCGTCCTCCTGTGCACAGGGCGTACCGCTCCGCACTGGACTACACCAAGAGGAGTCTGGGTATCTGCATTGACCTGGGCCTCCGGGGGAAGGAGGCGTACGCCTGGCTGCAGGCCGGGAGGATCTACCTGCTGCTGGGGCAGGACGAGCTGGTGGACCTGTATGTGCAGGTACGCACCTACCTGCTGGGGGGGAGGAGCTAGTGGGGCTGTCACGGTGTTGTCGCGGTGTTGTCATGATGTTGTCACGGTGTTGTTGTGTGGTCTCCAGGTGGCCCAGGACGTGGGTCTGGGCACAGGAAACACCGTGTTCATCCTTGGGCTGCTGGAGGCTGCTGGAGACGTGTTCTTCAACGTGGGGAAGGAGCTGGACCGGGCCGTCTCCTTCTACAGGGTAAGAGGGACGCAGTGTGTTACCTCACCTTTCAGGATGTGTGTCATCTAAACTGTGTGTTTTTTTTCTTTCATGTGTGTTATCTAAACCCTGTGCGTGTGCGTGTTTGTGCGTGCGTGTGTGTGTGTGGTAGGACCGGGCGTTACCCATCGCTGTGAAGACGGGCAGCGTGGCGTCCAGACTGAGGCTGTGCAACAAGCTAGTGGAGCTTCTGCTCCGCCTGCAGCTGAGCGGGGAGGCGGTGGAGTTCGCTCAGACCGCCCTGCAGCTCAGCGTCTCTCTGGGTGGGTCACGGGTTCGATTCCCAGACGACCCGTCTGGGAATCGTCTCTGGGTGAATGGGTGGGGGGTAAGGGGTTCACTAGACACACACACACACCTGAGAAACACCAGGACTGCACTTGGAGTTTGGGTTCGATTCCCAGACAGTACATAGAGAATATCCGAGAAGCCACGACGCGTATGAACTGTGACTGTCATGCGGGACTGTTCTGTACTGGTTGAGCCGGCTTGAATCCCTGAGTGTTATATTGAGTAGTATGCTCTTGGCCACCAGGTGGCAGTCTTCCCCTCACTGGATAAGAGAGAAAAATAACACAAGTTCACTAGCATTGACAGGCAATAGGTGTTGAACCCAAACCCAACACTAAGATCTAACACCCAACTCCTCCTGGACTCTCTGCTGTCGTTGCCTTACATTTACATTTTACATTTAGTCATTTAGCAGACGCTCTTATCCAGAACGACTTACAGTAAGTACAGGGACATTCCCCCCCGAGGCAAGTAGGGTGAAGTGCCTTGCCCAAGGACACAACGTCATTTGACACGGCTGGGAATCGAACTGGCAACCTTCAGATTACTAGCCCGATCCCCTAACCGCTCAGCCACCTGATTCCCCATACCGCCTTACAAGCGACGATACAAACAAAATGGTGGTTTGTTTTGGTTTGTCACGGTACATTTCCACCCTGTAGGAGACCATCTGAACGAGAGGGTGGCCTACCACCGGCTGGCCTCCGTGTACCACAGCCTGAGCCAGTTTGAGCTGGCTGAACACTACTACCTGAAGGCCCTGTCCCTCTGCCCCACGCCCCTGCAGTTCGACGAGGAGACCCTGTACTATGTCAGAGTGTACCAGACACTGGGGGACATCATCTTCTACGACCTCAAGGTGAAAGACAAGACCGCTCTCGTGGAAGAAGGGAGAGAAAGAGAGAGAAGGGAGGGGGGGGGGGGTGAGAGTAGGAAAGAAAGAAGGGATAGAGGGAAGGGGAAAAAACTTGTGAAAGACTGCACTTGATGAAAGAAGGGAGAGGGAGAATTCTTGAGATAAATAATACATTATTTATCCCAGCTTTAGAATTCTGCATCTTCCAGCTCATATGGGAAGTTATTGTGCATTTTACAGCTGTGCTAAAGGATGGGTGACTGGATGTTCACGAACCAAGATGTCCCTTAACCCCCACAGACCCCACTCTGACCTCTGAACTTGTATTTGAACTTAAATGTATTCATTTAGCAGACGCTCTCTTCCAAACTCTCTCTCTCTCTCTCTCTCTCTCTCTCTCTCTCTCTCTCCGACTCCAGGACCCGTTTGATGCTGCGGGGTACTACCACTTGGCCTTAGCCGCCGCCATGGACCTGGGCAACAAGAAGTCGCAGCTGCAGCTCTGCACGCGATTGGCTACCATCTACCACAACTTTCTGGTGGACCGCGAGCTCTCTCTCTTCTTCTACCAGAAGGCCCGGGGGTTCGCTTCGGACCTCAACATCCGCCGCATCAACCTGGCGCCGGACCAGCAACAGAGAAGCGTTCCCCAGTACCAGTACCCCAGTAAGGCCAGCGGGCGCTAGGGAGGCAGGAGGAGCCCACCCAGACCAACACTCCGTGTTCTAGAGTGTTCCGGGAATCAGTTCCGTAATTCAGTTCCGGAGTCTGTGTGATGCAGCACTCCCAGCGTTTTGGAAGTCCGGTGTTCTAGAACGTTGCGGAGTCTGTGTGATGCAGGCTGTTGAGTTCTGGAGATCAGGAAAACGTCTGCAACGACTTGATCTGTGTTTTAATAATTGGACAATTCGTGGTGACTTGAGAGCACTGTAAATAGATTTTTAAACGATATGTTCGAAATGTATGAACGATGAATGAATCAGGTAGACTCAGTGTTTGTACTGGAAGGGGATGATTAATATAACCTGATTGAGGCAAAGGTCACAGGTCAAAGTGAAATGAGGGACTTTGTAACAGTGAAGAACTTCTTGACCTCATACCTGACCTTTAGAATAAATTGACACTAAATCAGTGTGACAACACGGAGTTGATGTATTACAAATATGTATTTTTATAATATTTGCTGGTTGCTTCTGTAATCTACAATCTGATGCTATTTTTATAATCTATGTTCTGAAAATAAATGACAAACAAACTATTTGCGTGTGAGTAGTTACAACTTTGACATTTTTAAGAGATCAGTGAAATCCGGTGACATCTTTTAGAAGTGAAGATATTAAAATCGAAGCCAACACCGGGAGCGCTTGTCTGTCACACTCCACAAGTGAGCCGGATTGCTCCAGGTGTTCGGGACTGAAGGCAGAAGACATATTCAGGGAGGAGGAAACTATAGTTAGAGGAATCACACGTATGAAATACTTCAGAGACGTTCAGCGCTGCACGGGTCAAAGCAAACAGACCGTCTCCACGCGCCAGAAGCCCCATCGAGCAACCGGCTAGAAAGTGAGGTAGCCTAAATTCTACACCCTTTTTTACGGTAGATTTAAAGGTCAGTTTTTCAGCTTTTATATATACATTAAAAGTATTTTTGAGTCTCATAATTGTCTCACCAAGTGACCCCGCCCCCCACTAGAACTCAAACTGAGGATTCTGGCCGGAGGAACAAGTAGTTCACTGTTTCCCGCGACCGCCAGAAGTGATTGACGTTGGACTTTCAAATAAACAGGCCGCACGGTTGGTGAAATACACATGACTCTCTCGACACCCCTCTTCTCAGGATAAACAAACACGCGCCGCCATCCCAGCTGTATGCCCCGCTGCCCCCTTGGCACCCAGACACAAGTATGTGCTAAAAACAACGCAACATCTGCGTAGGAACTGACCGAGCGACTGGTCATATTAAATTGCCCTTACAAGGGACCGTTAAAAAAGCATGCCCTCATTCACATCCATCACAGCCAGGATATGAATGACCTAATGTTTTCAGAAGACAAAATCACGCGTGTGTGGTGCGCTGCGTGGTTTGAAGACACCGTTAATTGCATCCGCATCCCCGGTAAACGGGGATTGTGGTGACGGGAATTGATACCGTGTCAGTTGATTTGGCCCCTGTTGGGCTGTTTTCCCAAGATGCGGCTCATGTATTGAAAAGATGAATCACGATCCAAAGATGATATGATAATGATGATTATGATGATGAAGGAAGGAGGCCTGCAGCACAATCCCCGCCTCTAGGAAGATGCCAGGTCTCCTCCTCCGCCATTCCGGTGATTTGGGGGCCGACCCAAACAAACGGCCGATATTGTCTGGATGTTCCTTCAAACCGGAGACAGAACGGGACTCTGCCTCGGCTGTTCAGATGCACATTACTGGTGAAAATGTATCAGAATTATTGCAACTAACTTTCAGTTACTGGGAGCGCTTTGGACGCACCGTTATGCGCGGATTTGGGATGATTTTTGTTTAGTTGTCTTCTTCTTTTGTAATCTGGACAAAGGAAAGACTGCGGGTGAGCCAAACCGTCTTCCAGTTTCGAAGAACAAACAGATGCATATCCTGCAAATGTAAATTGGTATCTGGAAAGTGATGCGTAAAAGTTTGCAGCGTTGCATCATCGCTACCGATGTCTGTTTTATGACTAACATGATTTCCATGTAAATCTATTTTCCCATTTTCTTTATTGACCTAGTTGATAATTTTTTGTACCAAAGATTCGTTTTGATTTCGATCACAATGCAAATCCTACTCTTCGCCACCGTTGTGCTCTACACCGCGCAGCGCGTCAAAGCAGAAGCGAAAACGAAATGCTCAGCGCGGTGCGACGTTAGTAAGTGCCCAAGCCCGAGCTGCCCGAGCGGTTACGTCCCAGACCGCTGCAACTGTTGTCTGGTTTGCGCGCAGGGAGAAAATGACCCGTGCGGGCGCAAAGACGACCTTCCCTGCGGCGACGGTCTTGAATGCAAGAACCCGGCGGGGAAGCGTCTCTCCAAGGGCTTCTGCCAGTGCAAACTGGGTTACAAAGTCTGCGGCAGCGACGGGAAGACTTACGGTAACGTCTGCCAGCTGAAGGCAACCAGCCGGAAATATCTGCAGCAAGGGCAACCCGCTATCACCCACACCCAGAAAGGCCCCTGTGACACCAGCATAGGTAAGTCATTTGTTTATTAAAAATAAATAAATAACGTGTTAGCGATGCAAACTGTACGTTCAGTCAAACTCCAAACAGACTAAAGCGGATTCAGTACAAGTGCTATGACCTGGACTGTGACTGACCGTGGGACAGAACGTGTTAAAGGGATCTGCGAGTAACATGCCTCCTAAAGAACGAGTGTACATTGTAGTAGCGTTTTTGTTAAACTGTTAAACCAACGTGTTTAACCCTTGTGTTATCTTCGGGTCATTCTGACCCATCAGTCATTGTGACCC
This sequence comes from Osmerus eperlanus, assembly GCF_963692335.1. NCBI lineage: Eukaryota > Metazoa > Chordata > Actinopteri > Osmeriformes > Osmeridae > Osmerus > Osmerus eperlanus. Next base: position 441,458 of record NC_085040.1, read on the forward strand.
ACCGTCGTATTGCGACAAATTTACCGCATACAAAGACAAAGTGAAGCATTTTCTTTTAACAGCTAGGCTGTCTCAGACCCCCCACATTGCAAAGGTTAAAAGAAAATTATTTTAATTTGTTTTTGTATTGGGTAAAATTGGGTAAACACAACAATGGTTCGTTATGAACCTTTGGGTCATGTGACCCGAAGGCAGCACGAGGGTTAACTGAGTTTTCCCTTGCGCGTCTTTATTAGCACATCCTGTCTGGTTGTATGCAGCCTAACTGTCCCTGCAGATGAGGCGTTTGTTTCTTCTCCTTTAGCAGAACTCCTCTTAAAATGGGTCAGGGGAAATGAACAGCACCGTAATAGTTTCCCCCCTCAAGGACATTCTGTCGTTAAAACACTGTTTCAACGACCTCACACCAACCTGCGTGTGGAGGCTTCCTAACGACACGTTAAAGGAGGAGGCAAGCTGTTGTAAACACACGGATATTGTAAACACAAGCCACGATGTTATACAATTCTACAAGTCTGCGGGAGAAAAACAAAAGACCATCTTCTCAGGGGGAAGGACAGAGAAGGAGGGAGAAGGAGGGAGAAGGATGGAGAGAGGTGATGGAAAGGGGGTAAACCAGGGTTGTTTTCCTTTTTTTCTTTTTTTTTTATACATGGACGCAGTTTTACACTGATGAGCGGAGCAGAAGCAGTCTCTCACAGTAGAAGGAACCTCTGGTACACTTATCACACAGCAGCCGAACCCCACTGGAGGTCTGGAACAGGAAACAGGAAGCACAAAGTCATGGTATACCTAGTCTGCCCTGCCTGACTAGGATCAAGGGGGTTGTGGAGAAGCACATGACCTTGTCACATGAACTAGTCACCCAGCAAGACCAGCGACTGGAGTTCGATGGGTTTATTTGCAGGTTTTCTTTAATAGCTTTAAACCCCCCCCCCCCCCCCCCCCCCACAAAAGTATTCTTTACAAAAAAGTAGCATGTGGCAAATTCCACGATGAACCACATCAGAAGTCCAGTTCTTTCCACCCTGGTGGTTTTATGTGATAGGGGAGGGAGGGACTAGGCTGTTCGGATGACTGATGAACAAGCCCCATTAGACACCCCTGACCGACCCTCATCCTGTCATTGTGGCAAGCCAAGCATGGTGACCTCAAGGAGACTTCTAACAGGACTCCTAATCAACCAATTACTCTACTCAAATATCTCATTGTTCCAAATAGAGACTTCCTGTCTTGGTTGTGAGTCTTTGGGTGAGCATGACAGGCGTCTAGACAAGTCTGCTTTGCCTTGAGAACAAACACCTTTTATTCCCTGTCGCTTCAAAACCCTGTTGATCCTCAGTATTTAAAGAAGGATTGAACCCGGAACATTTTTTTGATATTAGTCTCAACAAACGCCAGCCAACACAACCTACAAAACAGTCTTTTGGTCCAAACCCACATTTTCCGAGACACATCTTCACCCTCCAAGCTGGCCTGACTGGCTCCTAGACAGCAGCACTGCAGTGGACCCTGCCCTGCGGCACAGCCCAGGCTAAGGTATTATTATTTAAATGTTCGACACCACCACCCGACCACTGAGATCTACCAATCCAGCTGGGTTTCCACGTGCGTTGCCAGGATTGTGCCATCGCCTGGCTGTGCTGACGATTCGGTTAATGGACTGAAAAGGGGGCCAATATCTTGGTCAGACCGTGTGTCCTGGTGAATCCCTTGCACTGCACTTTGCGGACTTTGCTGTGCCAAGTTCGGCTGGTTTGCGGACGGCTCGACGGATGGATGACGTGGCAGAACCCAGAGCTGTTCCTCCCCTCAGCTCACGGTGGTTCGGAAAATCTCCCAGTCCTCCTCTGGAGGGATGAAGAGAGGGAACAAAGAGAAAGATGGATGCACCCTCCCGTGACTGTCTACATGTGCCCCGCAGTGCTGTGTTTGAAAAGATGTCACCAGACATCATGATCCTCCTATTTAGGTCGGCAGAACATCCTTATTGAGACTCCGGGTGCGTTTGAAACGTAAACTCAGGCAGCTGTTGTAACTCAGCTGTTGTAAAAAGGGCACACCAGGTGGAGGGACACAGTGTCCACTGTTTATCTAAGCGAGCTAAAAGAAGCCCACCTTAAGTATTTGAAACCACCGGTATTCAAACACTTGAGATTCTGTTGACCTTGTGCAGATGCTATCACATCACCATGGTTACTGTTGGCGCGGTTACTCCAGTATGGCTGTGTTTCTTAAATAACCCCTCCAGTAATTATTCTAGTTTACAAGCTGCACCCCGCCAAGGCCCTGGTGAGGCTGGGGCGGAGGCTGGGGTTGGGGCGGAGGCTAGGGCGGAGGCCAGGACAGCTCACCACACTGAGGCTGTTTTTAGACCAAAGCCTCTGCTAAATGAATAAGAATGTCAGACGTGCTGCAGCTGCAGAGAGTAGCAGAGTTGCTAACACGAGTCAGAGAGTAGCAGAGTTGCTAACACGAGTCAGAGAGTAGCAGAGTTGCTAACACGAGTCAGAGAGTAGCAGAGTTGCTAACACGAGTCAGAGAGTAGCAGAGTTGCTAACACGAGTCAGAGAGTAGCAGAGTTGCTACACGAGTCAGAGAGTAGCAGAGTTGCTAACACGAGTCAAAGAGTAGCAGAGTTGCTAACACGAGTCAGAGAGTAGCAGAGTTTCTAACACGAGTCATTCTTCCTGCCAGTGTAGGTACTCCTCAACCCAGCAGTCCCAGGTACAGGTTCAACTTCATCGCCGACGTGGTGGAAAAGATCGCACCTGCCGTGGTGCACATCGAACTCTTCCTCAAGTAAGTGTGTGTGTGTGTAGGTGTGAGCCTCCATTTCCCGACCTCGGACCTTTCGTCCCTTGACCTTTGACCTCCGACCCCAGGCACCCTCTGTTCGGGCGGACGGTGCCGCTCTCCAGCGGGTCGGGCTTCGTGATGTCGGAGACGGGGCTGATTGTGACCAACGCCCACGTGGTGTCCAGCAGCGCGCCCGTGTCGGGCCAGCAGCAGCTCAAGGTGCAGATGCAAAACGGGGACGTGTTCGAGGCCACCATCAAGGACATCGACAAGAAGTCCGACATCGCCACCATCAAGGTCAACCCGCTGGTGAGCAGCGCGGGGGAGAGAGTGTGTGTGTGTGTGTGTGAGGGGTTGGGGGTCAGTGTGTGTAGGTCAGTCTGTGTGTCTGCAGGTCAGGGTGTGTGTGTGTCTGCAGGTCAGGGTGTGTGTGTGTTTGTAGGTCAGGGTGTGTGTGTGTCTGTAGATCAGGGTGTGTGTGTTTGTAGGTCAGGGTGTGTGTGTGTCTGTAGGTCATGCTGTGTGTGATATGTTTGGCACAGAGCCATGAACACAGCCCTGCATCATCAGGTATTCACCTACATCTGCCTAACAGACCCATTGTTCATTGTCAAGAGAGAAAGGCATGATTGTCTGAACGGAACAAGACAGACACTCTTAGGATGTTGTTGACACCCGTACGCTGACTAATAGAACATTCTAGGTTCTACACTGTAAAAAGATAGTGTTCTTAGTGTTCTGGGCTGGGTCATAAAAGAACAGCTGGATTGTTCTCGATAATGCTGAGGGGAATATCTGCTTGACTTTGAGTCTGTGGGAAAATACTGAAAGAAGACCTGGACCTAATTTAAAAATTTTAATTTGGTATTTTTCCAGCATCAGATTCCTAACCTGTGTTGAATCAAGCTCACTTCTTGCTTTTTGGTCACAAAAACACATCAATCTTTATTGGCTTCATTGTCTTGGAATTCCCCTTTAACATAAATCAACATTAGTCAGAGGTTGTGAATGTTTATAGCTTGTGTCATGTAATGTTTATGGTAGGATTAATAAGACTTAGTTCCAGTCAAATATCCCCCTAGGGATGGGCTGAATGGTTCTGCCCCAGGTGCTTGGCTCATATTAAGGCCGTACCACTTTAGGTAAACAAGGGGGGATTTAGGGGGATTCTAAGAAAGGTATAAGTCTGCAAGGTTTTTCATCAACTTAAATCCTAACAGGCTTAAATATTGGATTGATTGTGAGAATGACAACGCCTAAGGGCTCCACCTTGATTAGTTACAACTCGGTATGTTGTGTCATGTAGTAATAACGTTTCTCCCTCAGAGCTTAACTCACACACCCGCAAACTATCTGTCCCGAGAGCACATGTTTTTACTTACCCTCCCTCCCTTCTCTCTCTCCCTCCCCTCCCTTCTCTCTCTCCCTCCCCTCCCTTCTCTCTCTCCCTCCCTTCTCCCCTCCTATCCACTTTCATTCCATCCACATGCCTCCCCCATGTCTCTCTCCCATCCCCCTCTCTCCTCCCTGCTACTTTCTATTCTCCCTCTCCCAAACCCCTCTCTCCTCCATGTACCTCTCTCTCTCCTGTCATCCCTCCATCCCATAACCAGAAAAAGCTACAGGTGCTGTTGCTAGGTCACTCTGCCGACCTGAGACCGGGGGAGTTTGTGGTTGCCATTGGCAGCCCGTTCGCGCTCCAGAACACGGTTACCACGGGGATCGTGAGCACGGCTCAGAGGGACGGGAAGGAGTTGGGAATCAGAGACTCAGACATGGACTACGTCCAGACTGATGCCATCATCAACGTGAGGGAGCACACACACACACAGCAACACTGAAACACACACACACACACAGCTACACTGAAACACACACACAAAGAAAATCACAGAAAAACACACACTGTCTGATGATTGGATTGTTCTTAATCTTGTTACAGTACGGAAACTCCGGAGGCCCACTGGTTAACTTGGTAATAATACATCTAATATCTACCCTAACACATACAGTATCTAATATCTACCCTAACACATACAGTATCTAATATCTACCCTAACACATACAGTATCTAATATCTACCCTAACACATACAGTATCTAATATCTACCCTAACACATACAGTATCTAATATCTACCCTAACACATACAGTATCTAATATCTACCCTAACACATACAGTATCTAATATCTACCCTAACACATACAGTATCTAATATCTACCCTAACACATACAGTATACTAATGTACTATAATACTGAACTAGGATGTTGAGATACGCCACAAGCCTCTAAATGCCCCTAAACATGTGTGTTTGTCTGTGTGTGTGTGTGTGTGTGTGCATGTGTGTGTGTGTGTGTGTGTGTGTGCAGGATGGGGAGGTGATAGGTATCAACACTCTGAAGGTGGCGGCAGGAATCTCATTCGCCATCCCCTCCGACAGGATCACGCGCTTCCTCAACGAGTCCCAGGACAAACACACCAAAGGTTTGTGTGTGTGTCAGGTGTGTGTGTGACGTGTGTGTGTGTGTCTCTTCCAGAGGTTAGGTCCCTGTGTGTGTAAGGTGTGTGTGTCAGGTGTGTGTGTGACCTGTGTGTGTCTCTTACAGAGATTAGGTCCCTGTGTGTGTCTCTTCCAGAGGTTAGGTCCCTGTGTGTATGTGTGTCAGGTGTGTGTGTGACCTGTGTGTGTCTCTTCCAGAGGTTAGGTCCCTGTGTGTATGTGTGTCAGGTGTGTGTGTGACCTGTGTGTGTCTCTTCCAGAGGTTAGGTCCCTGTGTGTATGTGTGTCAGGTGTGTGTGTGACCTGTGTGTGTCTCTTCCAGAGGTTAGGTCCCTGAAGAAGCGTTTCATTGGAATCCGGATGCTCACCATCACACAGGCGTGAGTCTCTTTGGGCCTCTAGAACTAACTCAACTTTGGCAGATATCTCTACTGTACTTTCTGCTATATGTCTAATCCATGTGTGTGTGTGTGGGTGTGGTGTGGTGTGTGTGTGTGTGTGTGTGTAGGCTGGTGGAGGAGCTGAAGCAGCAGAATCCAGACTTTCCAGACGTCAGCAGCGGCATCTACGTCCACGAAGTGGTGCCTCACTCCCCCGCCCAAAAGTATGTCTCTCTCTCTCTGTCTCTCTCTGTCTCTCTCTCTCTCTCTGTCTCTCTCTCTCTGTCTCTCTCTCTCTCTCTGTCTCTCTCTCTCTGTCTCTCTCTCTGTCTCTCTCTGTCCCTCTCTGTCTCTTAGTCTGTCTCTCTCTCTCTCTCTCTCTCTCTCTCTCTCTCTCTCTCTGTCTCTCTCTCTCTGTCTCTCTTTCTGTCTCTCTGTCTCTCTCTGTCTCTTAGTCTGTCTCTCTGTCTCTCTCTCTCTCTGTCTCTTAGTCTGTCTCTCTCTCTGTCTCTCTCTCTGTCTCTCTTTCTGTCTCTCTCTCTGTCTCTCTTTCTGTCTCTGTCTCTCTCTGTCTCTTAGTCTGTCTCTCTCTCTGTCTCTCTCTCTGTCTCTTAGTCTGTCTCTTAGTCTGTCTCTCTCTCTGTCTCTTAGTCTGTCTCTCTCTCTGTCTCTCTCTCTGTCTCTTAGTCTGTCTCTCTCTCTGTCTCTCTCTCTGTCTCTTAGTCTGTCTCTTAGTCTGTCTCTCTCTCTGTCTCTTAGTCTGTCTCTCTCTCTGTCTGTCTCTCTGTCGCTATCTCTCTGTTGTTTCTCTCTCTCTTTGGTTCTCTCTATCTGAGAAAAAGTGAAAATTGTTATTCTGATGTACTAGTCCTCCCCCCCCCCCAGAGGTGGTATCCGTGACGGTGACATCATCGTGAAGCTGAACGGCCGCGCCCTGCTGAGCACGGCCGAGCTGCAGGAGGCTTTGCTGCAGGAGGCCACGCTGCTGCTGGAGGTTCGCCGTGGCAACGACGACCTGCTCTTCAACATCCAGCCCGACGTCATCATGCAGTAACCGCGGCGACGGAGGGGAGGCCTGTGAGGCCAAAAAGAGAGAGACCCTGTCAACACTGCGGTGGACGCTGGTTTGGGGTCAGTTTGGGGATGAGTGACTTGTTGGTTGCAGGTTGGGAGTCTGGAGGGAGGAGCTGATCCCAGATCTGTCTTTAAGAGGAACGTTGACACCAGAGCCGATGGGACGACAAATAAATAAAACTGTAAAACTGTTTTGTTCTGACCTCAAGGCTGTGAAAGACCTTCGGATGACCCTCGTGGAACATTCTGGAATCTCCAAGGGCTGACTGTTTAAATCGCCCTGTGACATAAGACTCATTCCATGTTTTTGTTGTTTATGTTTTTTCTGTTTACATTGTTGTTGTTCCTATCTAAAGGGTGTACTGTTAGTATACAAACCATGTTCTTGAAATGTTTTCCAATTCTCCAAAAGGATGACAACATTGGTGAGACAAAGTTTAGACCGCAGCTCGATGTTGATGTCTCTACCGTGAGAGTGTAGTGTGGTCGCCGGTTGGGGAGAGTAGCAATTTTATCTTTTTCTTCCACTCGTCTCCAAACGCTGTCACTGTCGGAGACCACACAACAACACTGTGACAACAACGTGACAACACCATGACCAAATGTGAACATTGTTCCCTGCTTAATTCTGTGTTAAAAGACGCGAGGAACCAAACGATGTTGTTTCGCTGAGCGTGTTCATCTGCACCACCCTGCTGCTAGACGGCGGGTTGGACCGGAGTTTTCAAAAGACTGCTTACTTTATCGATCGCTTATCATGAATGATCAGAACCTCATGTTTACATGCAGTAACCGGGGTCGTCACCAAGGCTACGCCTCGAGAGAAAGATTTATACAGGACTGTTTCTCTTCTGTTTTTCTTCAGCAAAAATAAACATTTCATAAACTTGTAATGGCGTGTCAAGTCGTTAAATGCCTCTTAAGTATTTCCTCCGTTAATGACTACTCTATCGTTAATCCGGAGTTTATAACCACCACTGCAGACTTGTTCAGCGGCCCCACAATTTGGAGTTTGTCTCCAGCATGAAATACCCGCCAGACAAGCAGTAAAAATTCTGGAACTTTCCAAGTGTTCCCCTTCAATGACCCCCGAGGGAGCGCATGCAAAGAAATCAACCAATTGAGAAACAGCGTCTTTCTTTCTCTCTAATCAGCCGTGAGGAGTTAAAGATGTTATTGTAAGGGTTTAAAATAGCTTTATCGTTTTTCTCCGCCTTGTTGCTGGTCGTAAATGTATTTCTAATTTACAGGAGGTCGTCTGGGTGGAATGCATGGAGGGGATCATTTAGATGGAAATGACACAAATGACTAAATGTAAATGCATAAATGACACACCTAGATTTAGAACAGACTGAAGCTGCTGTAAAAAAATATCAGGTTAACTTCTATAAAACATTCTTCGTCTGATTTCCCTTCAGAAACACTGAATAGCCTATCCTCTTTTCTTACAAATAAAAAGTTTTTCACTTAGCAGACGCCTTTATCCAAGGTGACGTGGAGGAGGGTGGGAAGGGATCTGAAACGTCAGCCTCTTGATATGCAGTCAAACGCCCTCTCCCCTGAGTGAAACCCATCACCGACAATAACGTTAAGGTATTAGCTTGTAATCGATGTTGCCAGGGTGACTGGCACGAGCACAAGCCTGCTAACTGTCAGGGTTGTGTCTGACGGCGGTGTCTACTTGTCAGATACGGTGACCTCTGTGGGATTGGCTCTGTGATGACTCCAAATAAGAAAACATGTGTCTGGATTAGTGTGAAGGGATGACATAACTACCCCCAACAATATTTTGAAATTTAACTCCTTTATCAAGCAGTACAACTTTTTTTTGTATCAACTGGTACAGCAGTCGGTGCAACACCAGCAGTGTCGTGCCTCAGTCCGTGATACTACTTATTAGTGAGATCAAGCACACACACACACACACACACTCAGAGTCACAGCCAAGATGTATGGGTTTTGCCTTTGTCTTTTTGTTTTTTTTAATTTTGTATTTTTTAGTATCTGTGCTTCAGGAAATTAACCTAGTTCTCCCAGGGTGCTGGGGTAAAAGGTCACCTGTCCACGTGAAGTTATATTCAAGAAAACATCCATGATCAAAAGACACATTTGCAAAAAGAAAGTAAAGAAAAGGAGGAAAAACTCAAGAGTTGAAGACATCCAGGGTTCAGTTTGAGCTGTCCCATCATGCATTTCACCACACTGCTGATGTCTGGTCCTGAACACTCAAAATGGGACAGATCTCTTTCTGCTGAGTAGCCTGTTCTGTAGTTCAACCAGGCGTTACTGCTGATCTGGCTGCTGTGACGACAGCTGGAGACAGGGGGCTTTGATAACAACCTTCCAGTCTCACTTCCTGTTGGGGTTTGGCAAAGAATCCTGATGGTTTCAAGATGGCCGCCTTTCGGTGTCAGTGATTTAGGAGCTGTCTGTTCACAAGGCGAGCGGTTCACACACACACGTCCCACATGCCACGATGTTGAGCTCCCAGACTTGCTGAGAGGGGAGAACATACAGTTCTATAAGTCACCCTTTCACAGTCTCAGGTCAGTAATGACACAATTCAATTTCAATAGAGAGAGAGAAAGAGAGAGAGAGAGAAATAGTTTGAACACACCTTTATTATTCCTTTACTGGTTGGCTGGACATTACACTCCATACCATATTAACATGCCCCAAAGAACACAATACATCATTAGAGAGAGAGAGAGAACGAGAGAGGAAATGAGAAAAAATGAAATAATAGAGAGAGTGATAAAAACCGACAGGGAGTCAGAAGGAGAGGGGGGGAGAAAGAGGGAGGGTGGAGAAGGAGAGGAAGAGTGATGTACCAGACATGAAGGAGGGGAGGAGGAGGGGTAAAAGGATTCAAGGAAGAGGGTGAGCGAAAGAAAACAAAGTTGGATCAGGAGAGAGCGATGGAAGTTGAACCACACGGTCGGTTCTCCCTCCTCGAGTCATAGACTTCAGGAGTTGAGAGATGGTGAGATACACCCTCAACATGAGATAAATACTGCGACCAAAATCCAACCAACGCCGTATACGTCCTGAACCTCTCGGGTCTGTCATCGTACTGAGAGGAAAAATTGCAAAAATAAACCTGGCCCTGTAGTTAAGTAGGCCTAATAGAGATATATCTGCACTCTGTTATTTTATTGTTCAGCTTGCCGTATTTAGCTAGCTGCTGTGATTGATATGTTGACGTCGCACTGTCAAAAAGAGTGGATTGTTTAAGTAGAAACGATTACTATAGGAAATCTCGCTTCCTTCTAACTTGCAGGCAGCGGCGTTCGTTGATCATTAATCACTTTGAAAATGTTTCCACTAGGCTAAATAAGATCCAACTATCATGTAGGAACAAGAGTGAAGTGTTTATACTCAATGACGCCCTCCCTCTCCAGTGATCCACATGCCTTACGAGGTTTTCGTTCAAACGATCGTTTCAAGAGATTGTCTTAGTGAAATATTTTGTCTAAACCTTAACAAAACACATGGAGAATGTACCCCTTCCTCTGAGATTAGGTCAGCTCTACAAGTAGGACAAACATGATCTGCAACCAAATATAGGAAAGTATGTCCTAGTTGACCGATCCAAGAGAGGGCAAGAGTGGTTTGAGTTGAATAATGCATGTTTTCTGTCCAGACAAGATAAACTAAGAGTGACACGAAAGCAGATGAACTCCCTAACTGGGTCAAAAGAAAATTCAAGGGGTTTGTAACTTTGGAGCCACTAGTTGGATAAACATGGATCCATAGACCTCGCCGAGGGTTAAAATTAGAAGTCTGGCATGGCTTTCGGAATTTTACAGAACTGGACCGACAAGAAAACGATGCGCGGCAGTTTTTAGATGTGTGTTTAGAGAAGGATGTAATTCAATTTTGATTGGAATGTCCAGTGTTCATTTTTACATAATGAGAATATAAAAAACAATGTACGAGAAAAGATTAAGAATTCTGAGAGGTTGCGGAGCTCCAAAAAATTTAATTGTTGCTGTGCTTGACCATAGACTAATTAATAACTGCTGGACCAACGTACTTAAAATAGATTATCAAATTATTCCACGAGCCAATATATTTAATTACACAAGTAAAAATCATTTTATTTCATTTCAATATTTTACAAATATTCTGAAATATTTTCCCAGTCCTTATCACCATAGTGATAGTGAAGTGGTATTAATAGGCCTATATTAAACATTAGACCTCCATTGCTTTATTTGGCAATTCAACTTAGCAAACCGTGTCACTAATATATCACAAGTAAATTCATGAATTAATATAATTAATGACAATATACAGCAGAATGTGAATTTAAAAGCAACATATTGCAATGTTAGAATAGATCATTTCCACTGAATAAGGTCTAACATGTATTGGAATATAGATATTCAGCAGATGCTTGATCTTGTTCTATGATAAACACAATACAATCCAGAACTTCCCTTTAAAAGCAGCGATTCCAAAATTAACATCCCCAATTATTTTCGTCCTCCGGAACAGTGATATTAAAATGGTGGACTTCTGGTTTGAGACGGCTGATTGACTTAGATTAAAGTTAAAAGACGTTGACTTAACAACCGAGGAAAGAAAGAAGGTTTTGCTGTGGGGCTTCCTGTTGACCTCTGACCCTCACAGAACCCGTAGCTCACAAGGTTCCAGAGTTCTAGAGCTTGGCCCGGAGAGAACCCACCTCTGGCTTGTCGGAACAGAACTCTTTCCACCAGGACGGCCGTTCTAGAACCTTGTTCCCCTGCATCACGGTGGACCACAAGTTCTTGTACAGCTGGAACACAGAGAACAACAGGATGTGTTAGAGGTGGTAGGGGTGTGTGTGTGTCTGTGTGTGTGTGTCTGACCTAGCAAACCCCTCCAGTCCACTCACTAACAGTCAGACTAATCACTAGTACACATTAGAACCGGATGTTTGTGTGTGTGTAACACGTAGGTTACGGCCTCCAAAGATTTAGAAAGCTTTACTGTCCGTTCTTGATGGGAAAGTACGTTAAAATAAACATAAACATCTGTGTGTGTGTGTGTGTGTGTGTGTGTGTGTGTGTGTGATTAGACCCAGACCTCATCTTCACTCTCCCCCTCACATCTCTCCAGTATTAATCACAAAACAACCAGACTCCATGGGTTAAAACGTGACCACAGCAGCAGAGTGATAGCTGCATGCATAGTTGCTGTTTATGAGTTGATGGCTTCAGTAAATCTGGGTTAATGAAAGTTCTGGAAAGCGGTTGTGATGAATGATGAGTTGAGCAGCTTGAGTAATGCTGACTACTACAGACAATATTTACAAAAACAACGTCTGTGTTTTTCTCAAAGTAGAATACGCATAAACACAAACGGTTCCAATGTGGATCAGTGATTTGCTACACTGTGAGTGGACTGAAGTGGTTGCTACATGAGAGACACACACACTTATGTAACTGGGTTGCCAGAATAATAACTCTTCAGATCTTTGACATCACACACACACACACACACACACTATGGTGGTGGTTAGGGTTAGGTGGGGGTCATAGAACAACTCTCACACGCACACACAACGATGGTGACAAACTACACTGTGTCGTAAAGACACACAGTCTCTCTTGCCCTCACTCCCCTCAGTTCTGAGTCCAGTCCCCTGACTAGGGACCTCAGTCTGACTCCCCCCAGCTTCCCTGCGCCTTCCAGAACTCCGCTCTAAGGAACATTCCGGAACTCCCCCATGATTCCGGGAGCCTCATTGTGGAGCCGGGCGTCGGAGCGACACCTCCCTGACCTCATCTGGCCCATCCCCAATTTACCGGGAGTTTGTCGTTAACGGATGTAGATAGCTACGGCTCTGGCTCGTGCTGAAAGGCCAAAGTTGAGAAGACCGGAGGGAGTGTGTGAGGAGAAGGACTGGAGACAGACTGAAGGAGAGACCAGCTCACAGTGTGTGAGGAGGACTGGAGACAGACTGAGGGAGAGACCAGCTCACAGTGTGTGAGGAGGACTGGAGACAGACTGAGGGAGAGACCAGCTCACAGTGTGTGAGGAGGACTGGAGACAGACTTAGGGAGAGACCAGCTCACAGTGTGTGAGGAGGACTGGAGACAGACTGAGGGAGAGACCAGCTCCCAGTGTGTGAGGAGGACTGGAGACAGACTGAGGGAGAGACCAGCTCACAGTGTGTGAGGAGGACTGGAGACAGACTGAGGGAGAGACCAGCTCACAGTGTGTGAGGAGGACTGGAGACAGACTGAAGGAGAGACCAGCTCACAGTGTGTGAGGAGGACTGGAGACAGACTGAGGGAGAGACCAGCTCACAGTGTGTGAGGAGGACTGGAGACAGACTGAGAGAGAGACCAGCTCACAGTGTGTGAGGAGGACTGGAGACAGACTGAGGGAGAGACCAGCTCACAGTGTGTGAGGAGGACTGGAGACTGACTGAGAGAGAGACCAGCTCACAGTGTGTGAGGAGGACTGGAGACAGACTGAGGGAGAGACCAGCTCACAGTGTGTGAGGAGGACTGGAGACAGACTGAGGGAGAGACCAGCTCACAGTGTGTGAGGAGGACTGGAGACAGACTGAGAGAGAGACCAGCTCACAGTGTGAGGAGGACTGGAGACAGACTGAGGGAGAGACCAGCTCCCAGTGTGTGAGGAGGACTGGAGACAGACTGAGGAAGAGACCAGCTCCCAGTGTGTGAGGAGGACTGGAGACAGACTGAGAGAGAGACCAGCTCACAGTGTGTGAGGAGGACTGGAGACAGACTGAGGGAGAGACCAGCTCCCAGTGTGTGAGGAGGACTGGAGACAGACTGAGGGAGAGACCAGCTCACAGTGTGTGAGGAGGACTGGAGACTGACTGAGAGAGAGACCAGCTCACAGTGTGTGAGGAGGACTGGAGACAGACTGAGGGAGAGACCAGCTCACAGTGTGTGAGGAAGACTGGAGACAGACTGAGGGAGAGACCAGCTCCCAGTGTGTGAGGAGGACTGGAGACAGACTGAGAGAGAGACCAGCTCACAGTGTGTGAGGAGGACTGGAGACAGACTGAGGGAGAGACCAGCTCCCAGTGTGTGAGGAGGACTGGAGACAGACTGAGGGAGAGACCAGCTCCCAGTGTGTGAGGAGGACTGGAGACTGACTGAGAGAGAGACCAGCTCACAGTGTGTGAGGAGGACTGGAGACAGATGCACGTTCAGTCTTACTCATCTGCCCACGTTTACTTTAACGCCCCCGAGGGGCAAATATCAACCTGCCGACCACTGAACACACTGGGCATCACCATCGTCCTACACACACACACACACACACACACACACACACACACACACACACACACACACACACACACACAGTGTGTGCAGCATCTTCCAGTAACACACAGAGAGGAGCCAGAGGCTGCAGTCATCTTCCAGTAACACAGAGAGTGATCCCACTGTAAACAGACGTGATCCCAGACTGACCCAAGTGTGTCAGCCAGCACAGGGTCACGAGAGTGGGGAGAGCGTGCGTACATGTGTGTGGATATAAAAAAGAGAGAGGGGAGTAAAATAGCAAAGAAAGAAAGAGGCCTCTTTGTGTGTGTGTACTGTGTGTGTGTGTGTACTGTGTGTGTACTGTGTGTGTGCTTTGTTAGTCCGGCTGTCTGGACAGTGAATTCAGGATGCAGTGTTTTCCCTCTCTGAAGACTAACAGCTGTTTCGTGCACCAGCGTGTCGGAAAACATCTGCAACAACACATCCTTAGAGAACCTCCATCGCCCGGTAGGGGAAGCACACAGGGGTGGAGCTTAACGGAGGACCGCTGTAAAACTGTCTGCAGCACATGCTGTCTGCAGGTGCTGCAGACACTCTGCTGTTGGGCTTGATATGGTGTCGTGGACGCTGTGGCATTTCCTCCTGTTCACACGCACACCAGAGTCCCTGAGCTGAGGCGCGCTGACTCCACCCGGCTGGGGTGGGCTTTGGCTGGCTTAAGAGTCAAAACCAGGTCGCCCCAAAAAGCCTTTTTTCTTCTTTTTCTAGTTAGTCAGGGCTGAGACAGATCTGAGTGGATTGAGGAGGAGTGTAGGGGTGGAGGAGTGTAGGGGTGGATGTGGAGGGGTGGAGGAGCTTATACAGTCTTACCTCTCCGTCTGCCTTGCCGATGGGCGAGTTGAGGATGAAGTCCGGGGGGGCGATGGCATCTACCAGGGTCACAGCCTCATCCTTCAGCTGGGGGAGGAGAGGGAGGGAGGGGAGAGTGATGGAGGGAGGAGAGAGAGGGAGGGAGGGGAGAGTTGTATAGTTGAGATAGATGGAGAGGGAGAGAGAGATTATTTAAGAAAGAAAGAAAGAAAGAAAGAAAAGCAAGCTAGAGAAAAAGCAAGAACCAAAGAAATGAGTAAACATGTGGTGATTCTGTACCAGAGAGCAGAGAGTGAGGATGGCGATCTGGACTGTTTCAGCCGGCTCCCTCCCAGAGACGTAAGCACCTGCAGGAACACAGCAGCGTCACAGAACAACCTCAGGACAACCTCAGGAGAACCTCAGGACAACCTCAGGACAACCTCAGGACAACCTCAGGACAACCTCAGGAGAACCTCAGGAGAACCTCAGGTGACCACAGACAGCAGGCTTCAGGATTCACAATAAAAACAACTATCAACTATCTAACAACTATTGGTGAAAAGTCTCGACACAGTACAGGTAAGGACTGACCCTGGTACAGCTAAAGACTGACCCTGGTACAGGTAAGGACTGACCCTGGTACAGCTAAAGACTGACCCTGGTACAGCTAAGGACCCTGGTACAGGTAAGGACTGACCCTGGTACAGGTAAGGACTGACCCTGGTACAGATAAGGACTGACCCTGGTACAGCTAAGGACTGACCCTGGTACAGGTAAGGACTGACCCTGGTACAGATAAGGACTGACCCTGGTACAGCTAAGGACTGACCCTGGTACAGATAAGGACTGACCCTGGTACAGCTAAAGACTGACCCTGGTACAGCTAAGGACTGACCCTGGTACAGCTAAGGACTGACCCTGGTACAGCTAAAGACTGACCCTGGTACAGCTAAGGACTGACCCTGGTACAGCTAAGGACTGACCCTGGTACAGCTAAAGACTGACCCTGGTACAGCTAAAGACTGACCCTGGTACAGCTAAGGACTGACCCTGGTACAGCTAAAGACTGACCCTGGTACAGCTAAGGACTGACCCTGGTACAGCTAAGGACTGACCCTGGTACAGCTAAAGACTGACCCTGGTACAGCTAAAGACTGACCCTGGTACAGCTAAGGACTGACCCTGGTACAGCTAAAGACTGACCCTGGTACAGGTAAAGACTGACCCTGGTACAGCTAAAGACTGACCCTGGTACAGGTAAGGACTGACCCTGGTACAGCTAAGGACTGACCCTGGTACAGCTAAAGACTGACCCTGGTACAGCTAAGGACTGACCCTGGTACAGCTAAGGACTGACCCTGGTACAGGTAAGGACTGACCCTGGTACAGGTAAGGACTGACCCTGGTACAGCTAAGGACTGACCCTGGTACAGGTAAGGACTGACCCTGGTACAGCTAAGGACTGACCCTGGTACAGCTAAGGACTGACCCTGGTACAGCGTGGCCATGTGGTTACTGAGGCTCCAGAGGCCGTAGAGGCAGCAGAGGCGCTGCAGGACTGGTCTGAGTTCAGCCGGGGTGTCCTCGTCTCTCGTCAGGTCATGGAACCTTTGCAGGACCGTGTGCTCGATGTAGACGATGGCCAGAGAGCGGGAGTAGTACACCTGCGCACACACACACACACACACACACACACACACACACACACACACACACAGATTCACACATGCGTGTGCGCAGACAACCACACAGAGAAATATGTGAGGGCCTCACACACAGATCACTTCACGCACTCACACCTCACAAGCAGAATTAGTCACCTGATCGCTTCTTTCAACACACACGTCTTGTGGCAGCCCTGGCTCCCCTGCCAGGGGAGACACACACACACACACACACACACACACACACACACACGCCCTGCTCTGAACAGCGCGAGTTGAGGGTGTGTTCCTGCTTGTTGACATCAGGTGCCGTTCGACGTGGACACGCTCTCTCCAGCCTGGCTGGTTCTGTCCAGACTCACACATGTGGTTCAACTTATGATGTCGCAGACATGCTCCCTCTGTTGAGCCTGGGGTCATCGTGAGGGGCTGGGTGACATCATTGCGTGATGTTATTGCACGAGTGTGTGTGTGACATCATTGCGTGTGCTTGTGTGTGTTGTGACTGTAACAGTATCTAGAGGAATGCCAGATCTGGTCATAGCGAAGGATTAGGTCATTGAGGATGACGCTGTGTGTGTGTGTGTGTGTTTGCACGAGCATGTGTATGTTTTGAGCAGATTACGTACACCAAAGTAATACAGGATAAAGCTTCCAGTCTTACAAAGCAATACAACCTTTCTGTGTGTGTGTGTGTGTGTGTGGTACCATATGTGGCACATGCTGACAGTAAAACGATGAAGATGATTGGATTTGGGTTGGTGCATGTCGACAGAGACAGAACACTGCCTTGGTCTGTAGTCAAGCAGGGACACAACAGCCCCTCTGATCGAGGATGAGGAGGGTGGTGATGAAGAGCGTAGAGAGCGTGCTCAGTCTGAGGCCTCTGCTGGAGTGAGGGGGTGAGTGTGCGAGGAGGTGTTTGGTTTGGCCGACCGGACACGAGGCGTGATGTTGTCCTTATCTAAACCCTCTATGCAGCCAGCGTGTGTGTGTGTCTTTAAGTGTGTGTCACTGTGTGTGTGTCACTGTGTGTGTGTGTGTGTCACTGTGTGTGTGTCACTGTGTGTGTGTCACTGTGTGTGTGTGTGTGTGTGAGCAGGAGCGTGGGACAGGATCTTTGTGCCAGTCTCAGGAAGGACGGGCAGACAGGACTGGCCGGTCACACAACACTGGCACTGGGAACAGGACTGTGGTAACTGGATGACAATGTGTGTGTGTGTGGGTGTGCGCATCTGTGTGTGAGTGTACATCTGTGTGTGTGTCTACATGTGTGTGAGTGTGCATCTGTGTGTGTGTGTCTACGTGTGTGTGTGTGTTTCTTACCTGGCTGTTGTTGCGGGCCTCAAAGTCGGCCTTCCCAGAGTCCCTCTCCTGTGCCAGCCTCATGTCACTCGCCCTCAGCAGGAAACACACCAACCACCTGTACGCTGCCAGGGGAACTGAGGAGAGGAGAAGGGGGGGGGGAGAGGAGAGGGAGGAGAGGAGAGGAGGGGGGGGAGAGGAGGGGGGGGAGGAGGAGAGGGGAGCAGGAGGAGGAGGAGAGGATAGAAAAGGAGTTAGGGTTTTGTTAGGCCATTACAATTGGGGAAGTGTGTGAGAGTGAGAGAGAGAGAGAAGAGCTTAGAAAGACCAAATGTGTGTGTGTGTCTGTTGGTGTGTCCAAGCTCTCCTCACGCTGTTGCAGGTGTGTGTGTGTGTGTGTGTTTCCACAGCTTCCCAAGTCATGGCACTCAGGCCAGTCAGTGACATCATCAGTAACCCCGCCCAGTCCAGACCGACTGAGCGGGCCATCTGGGTCTGTAGCGTTACTCACTGAGCAGAAACACCAGGAAGTCAGACCAGGAAGTCAGACCAGGAAGTCAGACCAGGAAGTCAGACCAGGAAGTCAGACCCCTCATATGAGGCAGACGACCCTAATACACACGTGGATAGAACGAACAATCTGTTGTCGTAGAAACGTTTGAAATGTGAAGCTGGTCGTTCCAAAGCAACGTTCAGAGGGAGGGTGAGTGGTGTGATGTCAATAAAGGACCCAGATGTCTGGCATGTGTGAACAAGAGACCTGCGCCAAGCTACACACACACACACACGCTTTGTGCTTGAAAAAGGAGTTGCCTGCCTGTGTGCTTCACCCTGGAAGGGCATTTGACCTCAGTGGGAAAACACTGCAGAACACAGGAGATGCATAAGGTTGAGTGTGTGAGTGTGTGTGTGTATGTGTGTGTGGTACCTGCAGAGTCCATACACTCCTCCACGGTGGCAGCAGTGAACCTGGTCTCCAGGATGTTGTTGATGTCGTCCAGGAAGTTGACAGACTCCAGCGGAGATTCTATTTTCACGTTGTCTACACACACAAACACACAGAACCCCAATTCACGACCATATATACTGTATATTATAAACACCTGAGGCTGACAATGATTGTGTGAGTGTGTGTGTGTGTGGTCACCGTGCTGTGAGGTGTAGCTCAGCAGGTAGTTGCTGGTCTGCTGCAGCAGGACGTTGTTGTCTCCTTCATACGTGCAGTTAGGGTCGTTGTCGTTCCGGATGTCTCCAAGGCGGTTCACTAGGGGGCAAGGACGCAAGGGTAGGACACAAGGCTAGGAGGCAAGGGTAAGAGACTAAGAGACTAGGAGGCTAGGAGACTAGGAGGCGAGGACACTAAGAGACTAGGAGGCGAGGAGACTAGGAGGCGAGGAGGCTAGGAGACTAGGGGGCTAGGAGGCGTCAGGTACTCACTGGCCAGGTATCCGTGGCCCCCACAGGCCTCCCTGCACTCCTGGATGCCCCTCTGGGCTGTCCAGGAGCCCAGGGGCTTACTGGAGCAGGACAGGGCATGGATCTCTCTGCCCAGCTCTGCCTGAGGGGGAGAGAGAGAGAAACAGAGATCATGCTGATGTCCCATCTTCTTCTTCTTCCCTCCTGCTCTTTATTTAAATGTTCTACATATCCCTCTCTCCCTCCTCACCTGTCTGTCGCTCTTGTCCCTCATCATCATTCCGATCTGCAGCTCCACAAAGTTCATGAAGAGGGACTTGGAGAAGTGGTCCAGGGCGTAAACAGCCGCCAGGTAAGGGATCAGCCGCCATTGCTGCCAGCGACACACAGGGAGTCAGGCCTGCCTGGTCTCTCGTACCCTTCCTCTCTCTTATTCTCCTTTCCTGATCCCTCCCTCTCTCCTCCCCTCTCTACCACCCACTCCTCTCCCCTCCCCTCCCCTCCCCTCCCCCACCTGCAGCTGGTACTCCAGTACAGGGATTTCCTCCGTGTCTCTGGGCCCAAACTGCCGGCGCGTTGCGGAGAAGCGGATTGCCACGGTGATGGCCAGCTTGAGGTTGACCACTGCCATCCTGGAGATGGACACCCTGCCCCCGGACAGGGCACCCAGGGATGCCCCGAAACGCTTGTTAGGGTCCTGGGGGGTGGGGGGGGTGGGGTGGGGGGGGTGGGGGGGTGGAGGGGGGGGGAGGGGAGGGAGACAGAGAAGGAATTAACATTCTGATCCACTTAATTCTTGCCTGTGTGTGTGTATGTGTATAGTGTGTGTGTGTATATATGTGTATAGTGTGTGTGTATATAGTGTGTGTGTATGTGTATAGTGTGTGTGTGTAGTGTGTGTGTATATATGTGTATAGTGTATGTGTATAGTGTGTGTGTATATATATGTGTATAGTGTGTGTGTATATAGTGTGTGTGTATGTGTATAGTGTGTGTGTGTAGTGTGTGTGTATGTGTATAGTGTGTGTGTATATAGTGTATGTGTATAGTGTGTGTGTGTGTAGTGTGTGTGTGTGTCTCCCCTGACTTTATTTGTTTTCTCTGATACCTCCTCTCGTCTAGTTCCCATCATTAACTCTAACAGAGCCCCAAACTCCCTCTCTGCCCCCTTCCTCTCTCTCCTCTCCCCTCCCCTCTCTGCCCCCTTCCTCTCTCTCCTCTCCCCTCCCCTCTCTGCCCCCTTCCTCTCTCTCCTCTCCCCTCCCCTCTCTGCCCCCTTCCTCTCTCTCCTCTCCCCTCCCCTCTCTGCCCCCTTCCTCTCTCTCCTCTCCCCTCCCCTCTCTGCCCCCTTCCTCTCTCTCCTCTCCCCTCCTCTGTGTTAGTTTGGAGGGAGGTGCCCCAGGGCGCCGGGCGTGGAGGTCTGACACCAGAACGTTTGTTTTCCTGCTCTTCACTGCACATCCCTCTGTCCCTCCAGAACAGGCATCCTGCCATGGTCCACACAGGAAGAAACCCTAGCCTGGCTCCACACACACACACACACACACACACACACACACATACACACACACACACAACCTAGCTACACACACACACATCAGTGAGGGGTGATGGGACCCATCAGCTCAATCTGTCACGGATCCAAGAGGGAAAAGGAAGGTGGAGGACTGAAGGGTGGGGGTGGAGGACTGAAGGGTGGGGGTGGAGGACTGAAGGGTGGGGGTGGAGGACTGAAGGATGGGGGTGGAGGACTGAAGGGTGGGGGTGGAGGACTGAAGGGTGGGGGTGGAGGACTGAAGGGTGGGGGTGGAGGACTGAAGGATGGGGGTGGAGGACTGAAGGATGGGGGGGAGGGATGGATTTAGAGGGATGGAGAGAAGGTGGATTCTCTTTAGGAATGGAGAGATTCATAGAGGGATGGATGGAGGGGCAGGGAGGCTTCCTTGTGTACCTTGAAGGGAGTGACGTAGCGTCCTTCAGGCGTGACGTCCCCCGTCTTGTTGAGCAGGTTCTCTCGAGGGATCCTCACGTGGTGGAACAAGGCAAACCTAGAGAGAGAGAGAGGAGACAGAGAGAGAGTCAAAGAACAGTAAACCCTCATTCCATAGAACTTCTTCCTTTGCTGAAATTCTAGAAGCGAACACTGTCTATTCCAGCAGCACAGGCTGGCGCTGCCCTCTAGTGGCTACACAGGAGCACGAACACACTTAAACAATACTTCAGTAGTGCAACAGAAGTGTCAACAACTGGTCTTCGGACCCCTGTCTTCTCCTGGGTCCTGTGTGGGTGGACCTACCCGTTGTCCAGGCCGTTCTGACCCAGCTTCTTGCCCATGTCCCCCACCAGAACCCCGGGCATGGCCAGCAGGGTCCTGGGGTCCCTCACCTGGGAGAGGAACAACAGAGAACAGACCTCAGCATGTCCACATCCACACAGATCAGGAGATGTTTGGTACACTGTAGCACTGAGAGAGGAGAACAGGGGGGAGGAGAACAGCAGAGGAGAACAGGGGAGAGGAGAACAGCAGAGGAGAACAGGGGGGAGGAGAACAGCAGAGGAGAACAGGGGGGAGGAGAACAGGGGGGAGGAGAACAGGGGGGAGGAGAACAGGGGGGAGGAGAACAGGGGAGAGGAGAACAGGGGGGAGTAGAACAGGGGAGAGGAGAACAGGGGGGAGGAGAACAGGGGAGAGGAGAGCAGGGGAGAGGAGGAGAAGAGCACAACAGGAGAGGAGAGACATCCAGTACCTGGACCACGAAGGAGTGCAGCCCGTGGCAGGCCCCGTCGGGGGTGTACAGCTGGGCGTACACCACGGCATGAGTGGCCGTCTTCCCCAGGTTTCCCACCCAGAACTTAGCAGCCTCGAAGTCTGGGGAGTGGATCACAAACTCCTGGAAGCAACACACGGTTTCACACGAGGAGGAGAAGAAGATGTTCAGTGAGGTGTGTGTGAGGGGGGGTTAGGTGTGTACTTCACGGTGTGTGTGTGTGTGTGTGTGTGTGAGGGGGACCAGGCCAGAGGGGATCCCTCCACCCACCTGTGTTGAGGGATCGTATTTGGCTGTCGTCCTCATGGCCCTAGTGTTGCTGCCATGGCTCAACTCTGTCAACGCAAAACACCCAAATGTCTACGGAGAGGGGGGGGTGGGGGAGGGGGGGGAGAGAGAGGGAGAGAGGGAGAGAGAGAGAGGGAGAGAGACATGAACAGGTGCAGCACAGGAGGCCAACTAGGTGACCAGTGGGTTAGATTTGTAGCTGCCGTTCCATGCTGCCTTTGTTGAAACAGACCAGCGCTACGTTATAAATGTGCTTCTCAAACTGTCACGTACAGCCCTAGAAAAAGTGTTTTAGTTACAACAGTGTAACCTTTCTGATGAGGATAAGAGGCTATAAAATGGGAATGTTAGATAAAAGTAGACCATTGGCCAAAGGGCATATTTGCATGAGAGGTTGAACTGAAATAGCATAACAGCAAGGACACTAATAACCCCTGAGTTACATGTCGATTTCCATGATTTTGCAAACCCTAGACCGCAGGAAATTAAGGGAATATGTGTGTGTTTTGTGTGTGTGTGTTTGTGTAGAAGACTGTGTGTTTATATGTGTAGAAGTGTGTGTGTGTCATGTACATGTGAAGTTATATTACCATCATGTCTTCTGTGTTTTGAACAAATGAGTTATGTCTCTGTGATCCCGAGTTGGCCACAGTGGACCCAAACATCTGAAAACACAACAGAACACACAGATATAGAATGGAATAGAACAGAAAGGAATGGAACTGGAATATGGCAGATTAGAACAGAATTTGGGTTCACAGTCTCAATCCACAAGTTTATCTCAGGGAACGTTCTAGAACCAGGAACATTCCGCATGGTAAAGACAATGCCAGCACTTTGCTGAGTGGCCTTGACAAGCACAAAAGAAGAGGACAGTCGACCTGTTTGTCAGCCCAATGGAAGACCTTCTGACAACAGTCACCAGTAAATCTGTATATAACACACCCTAACTTATAACCCTAACCCATATTATGTTACGTGCTATAAGTGGTGTTAACCCAACATGGCAAAGGGAGCTCACCCCCTTGTTGAGGAAGTACTTGGCGCCCACGGACCAATCGTAGCTCCCCAGGCAGTCGTTGAGGATCACAGTCTTCCAAGGGTTCTGCATGATGTCATCGCGGGTCAGGAAGTCGTACCGGAACAGCTGCTTGACCCTGCGGAACGTCAGCTCTCGCATCGTCTCCAGGGAAACGTCCTCTCCCGGCTGGCGAGCGAACAGTGGGTCGTTTTCTAGCGTGGTGTAGACGTGTCGCTGTAGGGTTAGGGTTAAAGCCAGCGCCCGGTCAGAGACAGACAGGGGTTAAGGTCATGCTTACAACTAGGGTGACCAGATTTGAGTTTGTGAAAAAGAGGACACTTCCGTCGTGACGACGGGGGAAGGGGGGGCAGGGGGGGGGGGGGGGGGGCGGGTGTGCTGGTCGTGTATTGCATGCTGCACATGGGGCCATTAAATTACATGCATTGATGTGTTGACATGGTTGGTGTCTGCTTGTTGTGTGGTTATTGTGCGGTTGTTGTGTAGCTGTTTCATAGCCTACCTTGAAAGCCATTACATCCTCTCCCTCCATGAAGAGAACCATGTCCTTCCTGTTGAAAGAGGCTCTCTTCCTGTACAGGTCCAGGGGCCCGCTGGGGAGGTCTGCAAGGCCGTGGTCAGGCTTCTCTCCCTGATCCGACTTGGCCTCCATGAAGTCACCAGGGACACTCATGCCGCGTAAGGCACTTGGTTCTTCCCGCGAAATGCGATTTTACCGAGCTATTACAAAAGGAAAAGAAACAATGGTATCTGACTCGGGCAAAATTATTACTGCGAAAGTCCTCTCCCACAAAGTGAGACAGAGGGAGGGGGGGCGGAGGGCATGGACGTTCGAGTCACGTACAACTATTATCACAACGATCAAAGTTCAATTTTAATTCAGTTCTAATAACCAACCATTACATCAAGCCGTAATGTATTATATAGTCCAGAAAATACAACTGTCATCCAATGTGAATGACTAGATAAGTTTAACTGTGTTTACTAACTGTACACTGCAGTGTATAGGCTAACTGGAAGTTTGATAACAGCATCTCAAGTCATAGGTTAGTGCAGCTACGTAACCTAGTGAAAACATCGCCCTTTTCCTAAAATTATTTTATGAATCAGTTCGAAACGCATCCATGGTTAGTGTTTTTACGGAAAAAATATCTGTTGAACAATTTTAATAAAGGACACATGTAAAAACAGCAAACAGTTTAACTTGTCACTCACCCACTGTTGTGGACCTGGAGCGATCTGCTAGAGCGTAGTGCTAAATGACGCATGCTTTGTGCGACGGATTTGTTGTGGTTCTCAAAAAATATTTTTTTTATCCAGCGTTGCCCTATAAATTATAGGGCCTCACTTAGCATTCAAAATTGACCAACACGCGTTTGCATCCCTGTGCAAATCGTATGTGCTTTAGTACTCATGCATTCTGCCACCAAAAAAAATATTTCCTTCCAACCGGACGACCGGAAAGAGATCAAAGTTAGCGGCTGACATCTGCTTCGCTACACCTGCCTTCATTGAATGAGGTTTCACAGAAAGTAGCATCTGTTTTGGTCCTATCCCCATATATAATTAATATAATCGAAGTGCAAATATTTGGTTTTTAATTGGAAACACATTCCCACAAAACTGCAGTTTAACGGTGAGTAGGGCATCGTGTTACCCCATGTCACTAATTCGATAGGCCAACGACCGGGTGTATTTTGATAGGTTAGCTTTACAGTAGCGTAGCGACTAGCGTCTAGAACAACAAATGCTACTTGCAATACTTGTTAATTACTCACATGTTTGAATGCATTTGCTTCGTCTGTGAGCATTGTAGGTGAGATAAGGTTGCAAAATTATTTGTATGTTCATGGTTGAGGGTTAGCGACTATATAGCACGTACAACTTGACGAACTAAGCTTGCTAGCCAGCTAACATTAACGGGTTCCGTATATTTCCTGGAGTTGACACTGGGGTAATGGATGGTTTGAAACACATGCGAATGAAACATAAAGGTCCGAGTTTAACTGTCATTACCGAACATAAGCAAATTACTAACTGTTGAATGAACTTCATGTTACTTGAAGGGGATGCTTCTTCGTAACGTTCATTTGGTGTAATTGGTGCTTTCCCCTCTGGTTGTATATTCAGGAAATAGTCTGTGCCCTCTAAACCGAGGTGGCTAAATGCACATGCCGAAATGGCACAGATAGGAACGCGCTAGGTAGCTGAACAGCGACCAATCGTTTCCAGCCGTTTGGTGCACCTGGAGTGGCTGTTTCTAATAAGCGTTAGCTTTTGCATCGTCAAGAGACGGGTCAGTAAACAAGCAATAAAGCTAGCAGGCTAATGCTAGCTTGCAAACGGTCGCTGCAGTTGCACGTCGTTGGCAACGAACGAGGATGCTAGCTACCAGTAACAGACTGTAGTCAGTTGCAGTTGTTACTGAACAGTTAGCTACATTCGGAGATAAATGGACACACAACAACCTATGACGGGATTCCCAAATGAAGCTAACACGTCTTTCCGCGTCCCGATATTGAAATTGAGAACCGACTATTCCGTTCTGCCTCGTCTCATGCTGTGCCCCGTTTCCTAGGCGACGAGCTGGCGCAGGTCGTGGGGTGCCCGTGGACCATGAGAGACAGCGGAGGCAGCCTTGCACAAAACCGCTGGCAGGGCGAACTCGGTTTGACCGTGGGCCAGGAGGATAGCGGGGGTGGGGGTCTCCCTGGGGAACACCTCATGGACCCAGCCTCCACGCACCACGTCCCCAGCCCCATGCACCTGAAACTGGGGCAGAAGGAGAGGGTGTGGGGGGGGGAGTTCATGGAGCAGGAGGGGATTGACGAGGACGGGGAGGAGGAGGAGGAGGAGAACGAAGGAGACATGGAAGAAGCGGAGGATGAGGAGGAAGAGGTTGATTTCGAAGGTGAAGAATGGGATGAGGAGGACGAGGACGATGAAGAGGAGGAGGCAGAGTTAGAATATGAGGTCCCACACAAGCTACCTTCGTCGATACCTGACCATCCGCAACACCACCTTCACCATCATCATCACCACCAGCAGCTGCGAGGAGGCCCGCCCCCAAACCAGGAGACATACGACCACCAGGCCGAGCACGAAGCAGGGGACTCGCCTAGGTTCCTCCCTCGTTCCAGGGTCAACGGGTTCAGGCAGCTCAGGCTGAGGCGCTGGCTGAAGCTCAGGGCCCACGGGGGCCTGGGGACCCGGCTGACACACCACTGGAAGACCTGGCGCCAGAGGGCCCAGTGGGTGGGGACCCTGGGGCACCGCAGGGCGAGGCGCTGGCGTCGGTACGGCGTGTACGCCAACCGGCAGAGGAGGAGCGGGGGGCAGAGGAGAGCCAGGTCTCCGCTGTCGGACGAAGATAGGATCAGCTGCTCGGAACGAGGTGAGGGAGGAGGGAGGGAGGAGGGAGGAGGGAGGGGGAGCGAGAGGGAGAGGGAGAGGGAGAGAGAGAGTCTCCTCTGATGAATTCCTCCCTGTGTTGTCGTCTATAATTCTTCACAGCAATCTGACTCTTTCTCTCTCTCCCTCGCTCGCTCTCGCTGTCTCTCTATGTGGACATATTAGACAATGACAGATTTTTAAGTGTTCAGTGTAGAATACCACTTCTGTATATTCGTTGTGTGGTGCCACTGTTGTACAGCATATATTTAACCCCTTTTATTATTGTCTCTCTTTCTGTCTCTTTTCTATTCCTTCTTTCTGTCTTTATCTACATCTTTCTCTCTATCCCTCTCTCTTCACCCCATCTCTCTCTACCACTCCACCCTCCCTCCCTCCCTGGTCCCAGATGAGCGGTTGAATGGCTACTCGGACTACCAGAGCAGCCAGGAGAGCGGGGCGGAGCGAGGGGCGAGGAGGGAGGCGGAGGCCTTGCACCCGGCCGGCAGGGACAAGCCAGCCGAGGTCGCCCTCACGGAGGAACACATGAGCTGCGTCACAGGTAGTCAGGAAGTTGTGACGATGTCAGACTGGTTCTGTAATGATGTTAGACTGGTTCTGTAATGATGTTAGACTGGTTCTGTAATGATGTCAGACTGGTTCTGTAATTATGTCAGACTGGTTCTGTGATGTCAGACTGGTTCTGTGATGATGTCAGACTGGTTGTGTGATGATGTCAGACTGGTTGTGTAATGATGTCAGACTGGTTGTGTAATGATGTCCGACTGGTTCTGTGATGATGTCAGACTGGTTCTGTGATGTCAGACTGGTTGTGTAATGATGTCATCCCCCAGGGATCCTGGATGAGTCTCTCCAGCAGTATGGAAGTCTGATCCCCGTCCACGTAGATGACATCGTGGAGAAGCTGCAGGATGTCTTCAACGAGAGCTTCTCCCAGCCTCACAGGTGCCACACACACACACACGCCTTGAAAAGATTCTGCCTCTGAAGACTTTCCCTGATAATAAAAGATGAACAAGATGTTTAATGTGGCCTTTGACAAGCTACTCTGTGTCTCTCGCGCTCTCTCTCCTATGTCTCTCTCTCCTTTTCCCTCTCTCCTTTTCTCTCTCACTCTCCCTCCACAGGAAAACAGTGGTGCAGCACCTTATTCAGTCCTACCAGAGGTCGTCGGGCACGGCCATGGTCAGAGGGTTCCGTGTGAACTACAAGCGTCACGTCCTGACCATGGATGACCTCAGCACTCTCTACGGACAGAACTGGCTCAATGACCAGGTGAGGCGGAGGACAGATTCATTACTCAGAAGTCACGTGTTTGTGCAGTGCCTTTTCAAAAAGAGATTAAATTCCATCTTGAGTAATTTCAAAATGAAAAAATATCCCTGGACCAGATGGCTTTTTGACGATGCTTACTGGTCTTGGAGGTGACTCAGTTTTCACGATCATGCATCCTGTTAGAGCTGTGTTGACCCAATGTCTGGTGTTTACCCACAGGTCATGAACATGTATGGGGACCTAGTAATGGATTATGTACCCGAGAAGGTAATATTTATCAATACAATATATTTATAAATGAATATATATTTTTAAAAACTTTTCCAGTTGAACTGTTCATTTAGCAGACGCTTTTATTCAAAGCAACATACAGGGCGGGGTTGAACCTGCTGACAGACCTGCCAGATGCTCTAACCGCTTAGCTATACCCACCTCCGTGCAGTTGCGTCCCAGACTGTCAATCATTTATCCTAACCAGTGTATCAACCTCAGAATACGAGACCAACTGTCTTTTTCCTCCTTCCCAGGTCCATTTCTTTAACAGCTTCTTCTACGACAAGCTGAGGACGAAAGGCTACGATGGCGTCAAAAGATGGACGAAAAATGTACACAAGCCGCCATGATTCCTAGCTAGCTACATTGCTGTACACACACACACACACATATATATTATTTATCCTCCCTCTGTCTGTCTCGCTCCAACTCTCCCTTTCCATCTTTCTCTGCCTCCATCGCTCTCTGCCTCCATCTCTTTCTGCCGCCATCGCTCTCTGCCTCCATCTCTTTCTGCCTCCATCTCTCTATGCCTCCATCTCTCTCTGCCTCCATCTCTCTCTGCCTCCATCTCTCTCTGCCTCCATCTCTTCCAGGTGGACATCTTCCAGAAGGATCTGCTGCTGATCCCCATCCACCTGGAGGTCCACTGGTCTCTGGTGAGCGTGGACATTCCCAAGAGGGCCATCACCTACTTCGACTCTCAAAGGACGCTAAACCGCCGCTGTCCGAAGGTGAGGACGACCCACCGGGGCGTCTCTGAAGCGAGCCTGGGTCTCTCTGAAGCGAGGCTGGGTCTCTCTGAAGCGAGCCTGGGTCTCTCTGAAGCGAGCCTGGCTCTCTCTGAAGCGAGCCTGGCTCTCTCTGAAGCGAGCCTGGCTCTCTCTGAAGCGAGCCTGGTGCTTTCTCTCTGAGAAGACCGGATCACATACCAGTTTGATGTTGCTCTTGCTGTGTTGTACGAATGCCAGGTAGACGTGTCTGTGTTTAAAACCAGCTATGACGTTCTTCCTCTCAGCACATCTCAAAGTACCTCCAAGCCGAGGCCGTTAAGAAGGACCAGCGAGGTTTCCTCACAGGGTGGAAAGGCTATTTCAAAATGGTGAGTCTGTGGGCCTCGACAACACTCCCACTCATTGTGTGTGTGCGTGTGTGTGTGTTTCATGTCTGACGTCTCGCTGTGTGTTTTCAGAATGTGGGCCGTCAGAACAACGACAGTGACTGTGGAGCGTTCGTCCTACAGGTGTGTCTCACGCACCCACACACACACACACACACACACACTGCTTCTATTAAGTCATTCCGAAGGGGCACATTTTCCGTGTCGTCCTATTTTACCTGATATGGTTAACATCCATCTTGTGTCCTCTCTCCTCCTCACCTCTTACTTTCTTACTCTTCATCTCTCTCAACTGTCTTACATGATCCAGTACTGCAAGACCTTGGCCTTGGGGCAGCCATTTAGCTTCGGCCAGCAGGACATGCCTAAACTCAGGAGGCAAATGTACAAGGAACTGTGTAACTGCAAGCTCTCTCTGTGACCCCTGGCCGTGACCCCTGGCCGTGACCCCCCCACCCCCCCCCCCCCCTTCCGGGCGGGCGGGCGAGAGGACGGGGGAAGGAGCGGGCGAGAAGACAGGGGAAGTAGGGAGAGTAAGATGGACGCGCAAGCGACCTAAGAGAAAAAGAAAAAGAGGAACGTTTTTCAGAAACAACTTTTTCTCCTCTGAAGACTTCCAGGGATGGAACACGTGGAGGGAGAGAGGGGGGGAGGGAGAGAGGGGGGGAGGGAGGGTAGAAAAGGAGGGGGGGGCCCTCTCTCCCCTTTTTCCCCGTTTTTGTTTTTTGCCCTTTTTAACTCTTTTTCTCTCTCTTTCCCTGTTTTTATTTACATGTTTATGGTTATTTCCTTGTGGTTGACAGAGGCCAACTCGAACTCTTTTACTCTGATAGTTGCTACGGTGACACGTGCATTGAAAAAAAATGTGTATTTGAACTTGGGAGGGAAGGGTTTCTCTCGTCTCTCTCTACCACTCTCTCTATTGTTCTTTCTCCTTCTCTCTCTCTCCCTCTCTCTCTCTCTCTCTCTCTTTTTCTCTCTGTGTCTCGCAACTGACTATCATCCCTAACCCAACCCAAACTGAAGAGCTTCACTTCATTTTTCTCGTTTTTCCTCTTTGTCAGTAAACGTGTTGCTATGCTTATCGTTGGAAAAAAAATTATAACAGGTGTTTATGGAGGGACACACTTTATTGTTTCATATTTTTGAGTAAAAATAAATGATAATCCTTACCAAGTTCAGAGTCACCATGTCGGACCATGTCAGCCTCAGAAATACATTTTCAGTGTTGTTCCAAACTAGTTTATTATTATACTTTTTTTGTAACAAAAGCGATCTTGTTTATAGGTATGTGTTTTTTTCCGTTGTATTCTTTTGTTTTATTATTTTTCTCAAACGGGCGTTGACGGAACATACTGACTGTTTTATATCTTCTAAAACGCATTATGGTTGCAAAGAATAAACGAGTTACATGGCAAGGATGAGGTGGAAAGTTGAATATTTATTTTCTCAATATAATGTGGACAGAAACAAGATTACCCTAGCTTGTGGTGAGATTTTCCCATTCATGAAAAAGGCCAACTGTCCAACATGGACTGTACCAACAGTGGCAATTGAACAACGCTCACTTTGATGGAGGGTCTTTTGTGTAGAGATGTAACTCTCATGATAGAGGTTTCTTTTTACAACGGTCAGATACGAAATGCACGCATGAAAAGATATACCGTCAAAAAGTTTATTCTGATAAGTGATTAAACTATGACTCACTGTCACTCACTGCCCAACTTATAAAGTTCAATGTTCTCGTGACTAGTCAAAGCGACACGATGGTACGTCATGAACTTCTGGCTGGTCCTAAAACAGTATAATGTTTTGTTAAAACGCCGTCCGACTGCACGAGAAGACCGGAAAAGGAGACTTGAGAGCGATGTAGTACGTTTCATTGACAAGAATAAAAAGACCAATGAAATTTCACTTCCAGAGAGCGTCAGCCAATGGCTGTATGGAATTGGAAGACTGAATTATGTCCCGCCTACTGATGTTCACGATGATGGATTGACTGTCACCGCCCACTTAATAAGTGACATACAAGTGAGCCAATGGTGTGTCCCAATGGGTGGGCTCACAGTTGATTGATTGTGTGCTCCTGCAATGACAACGCTAGTTGGAACGTCACGTTGGCGTATATAACACATTTCTGCCACATTCTCTTCCTTTGTAATAATGTCGGCTGAATATGAAGATAGGTAAGAAACCGTCATGGTTGAAAACCATTTTTTGTCATGTTTATCAATCCTCATTGAAGTGATGGTATAACATTGTCGTCGCATGTTTGTTTTTTAAATATATGCGTTTGTGTTTGAAATACTTTGAAGGTTTTCAGTATTGGCTAGCTTTTTGGCTAACATTGGCATACCCGGCTTTTTAGGATAGAACACAAACTTTTAGACTTACGATGTTCAGAAATGCGTCAGTTTAAGTCACGTAAATGGGTATTAGACTGTACATTGTTTTTAAACGGCATGTAGACTTTTCCAACGACTCGAAGGGGCTTAGTTGGAGCGTGAGCCGGCGTCTTGTACGCACGTGAGTGGCGAAGTTGATTTCGTGGTAGTCCAAGGCCTTCCCTAGTTTGATCTAAAATATTTTTTTACATTTTAACGGTACCATCAGTTAACCGTGTAAAATGTTATCGTCAAGGCCCGTTAGTATATGTATAATGGCTCTACTGTATGCCTTCCTCGATGGTAGGGGTGGGGAAAATGTGACACGCACATGGTCTACTCTACTCGTAGTCACGGATCAGACAATGGCAGGCCGCAAAATTTACGCGGAACAGCCTAACTTGTCCAACCCGTGAAATCTCTAGAAGGGGGGTGTAAAATCATTCAACTGGTTAACCTCCCCCCATCTACCACTGTTTCGTTTTGTCATAATGCTTTTCGCTGACGAATCTGTTCTAGAAATTGTTCGACATGGACGTCAGGCCCTTGCCATGGCCCGCTTTGCTAGTAAACAGTGGCTAGCGAGTAACCGCATGCGTTTCTTTTGAATAGACGAGCATCATAGATTATTGGGGGTTAATTTGTGTAATATTAGGCTTAATCTGTAATGTAGTGTCGAAAATGTGTTTGATTTTGCGCATTTCACGTGAGCACGCCATCAGCCATCGAGCTATCCACCGGCTTTCGAGCCGTGGGAAACGACCATCTTGAATATCGGAAATAGAAATGGCGGCCGAGAACCTAGTGGCATTCTCGTTAAACCGGAAAATGTCACCCACCCACATTAGACATGCTGATGGCGCCATACATTGCCAATTACGCAGTCATCTTGTGATATTTTTTTTTATATAAAAACATATTTTTTCCTAATAAAAATATAGGACATATGGGAATGTTGAGTTGCAATTTATACCAAGTTAATGATGCCATGTTATTGCACTGATATGGAGTTCACTAGCTAATCTCTGTTCTTTCTGCAGTCCCAGAGACAATGGCCCTGAGGGGATGGAGCCGGATGGTATCATCGAGGTGAGTGCGCTAATGACTTCAGGGGCGTCTTGTTGCCGTTTTAACTTGCTTATTTGGATGCGGAAAGTGGTTATGTGCACTTGTGCTAAAACGCTCATGCTAAACTGTTCAGATTGTATTGGCAAAGACATTTTCTAATGTGGCATTTTCTTTCCCCCCCTCCCCCCTCTACAGAGTAACTGGACCCAGATCGTGGACAGTTTTGATGAGATGAGCTTGCATGAAACCCTCCTCAGGGGAATCTATGCCTATGGTTTTGAGAAGCCCTCTGCCATTCAACAGAGGGCCATCCTCCCTTGTATCAAGGGTGAGTAACGACAACGCACCTTGGGTTCAGGGCGTTTGACTCTTAAGGTAGTAAAGCGACTGTCTGATTTGAGCTGATGGCTGAGGCTTCTCCCATCTCCACCCCCCTGTCACTGGGCGAGGCGGTGTCCTCTAATGGCACTGATTCTTATATCTGACAGGGGAAGAGAGAAGCAGTCCATGTTCATCCCAGTCATCTCTGTTCAGTGAGGATAAAGGCTGGTTCATGCAATGGGCACATCACTAAAATGTTAAGGCCTAGTGTTGTGTTCAGATTGGTGTTGTGCTGGTAGAGAGCGGTGTGTGTGTAATACTGAAAGTGGGAAGTTGTGAGGTTAAGACCGGTAGCATGGCGGCAGCCAACATTCTACCCACAATGCCACAGAAAGGTCACCTTTTTTTGTTACATGTCATTTAGCAGACGCTCTTATCCAGAGCGACCTACAGTAAGTACAGGGACATTCCCCCAAGGCAAGTAGGGTGAAGTGCCTTGCCCAAGGACACAACGTCATTTGACACGGCCGGGAATCGAACCAGCGACCTTCTGATTACTAGCCCGATTCTCTAACCGCTCTGACGCCTGACTTGTTGGTGTGGTTTCACTCAGTAATCTCTGTCCTCCTCCTGTCTCCCCCTCTCCTCCACAGGTTTCGATGTGATTGCTCAGGCCCAGTCTGGCACAGGGAAGACTGCCACTTTTGCTATCTCCATCCTGCAGCAGATTGACATTGAGCTGAAGGGAACCCAGGCCCTGGTCCTGGCCCCCACCAGAGAACTGGCCCAGCAGGTACTCGTCTAACATACCCAGGACGCCTCTTAACAATGGTAATATCAATTACCATTTATAGAAATACTGACAATTACAGAAAACCCTCATGGCATGTGTACTAATCCTAGTCCCAGCTCCTACCCCTGATTACACGTCTTGTACAACAAAGGCTTTTGTGTAATGTTTAAAATTGATCAGTGCATAGTCAGATCGACCCATATTTTTACTGGACGATAATGGCAGCATGTGTGGAAGGGTCAGGGTCGATGTCATAAAGGTGGAGGAATGCTGGGTTGGAGGTCTTGAGGGTGGAGGCTTCATGTGACAGTCTTCTATGTCCTGTGACACGTCATGTGACGTGTTTCACAGCCATAGGGACAGACTGTTTGTGGTGGTTGTCTCTGTGACTAATGCATTTTTAAGTGCTTGTGTATAAACTCCACCATCTCCACCCCCCCTGTCACTGGGCGAGGCGGTGTCCTCTAATGACACTGATTCTTATATCTGACAGGGGAAGAGAGAAACAGTCCATGTTCATCCCAGTCATCTCTGTTCAGTGAGGATAAAGGCTGGTTCATGCAATGGGCACAAAACCACTGTTTATGACTTGGAACAGAGTTTAGCTCTTGTTCGGTAAAGTGTTGCTCAGCAAAGATGTTGGCGTTCTCTAAGATCCAGTCTGCTCTGTGCAGACATGGATCCCGCTTGGATGTCATGTAATTGGGTCCCGTTCCATGTCTCAGACAGTTAACGGATCAGACTGTGCACTTCTAATCCTTCACGACCAGCTGCCCCTAACTACATGCACCATTTACACATCATGGTGGCTGACACTTGACCTGATTCTACACCCAGTTACCTGACCAACCAGCTAATTATTACTCAGGTGTGCCAGATTAGTTTGAGTGAGATCCAACAGGCAGGTAATTCTCCAGGAACAGTGTCGTAGCCCCCTGTGCTAAGTGTCCTGACCCCGGTTCCTCCTGGCTGTCCTCAGATCCAGAAGGTGATCCTGGCCCTGGGGGACTACATGGGCGCGTCGTGTCACGCCTGCATCGGAGGCACCAACGTCCGCAGCGAGCAGACCAAGCTCCAGGCGGAAGCCCCCCACATAGTGGTGGGGACCCCCGGCAGGGTGTTCGACATGCTCAACCGCAAGTTCCTCTGTAAGTTCCACATGCAAGGGCATTTATAATTTTTACTTCCAAAATTACATCTGTCATTGGTCGGAGCTGTATAATGATGATATTCATGCGTGTCAACTGACTCCGGAACCCCCTGAGTGTTCTGGGCTCCCGGTCAGCGTTCTGTTGGCCGGTGTGTTCCGGAACACCAGGGACCCGGAACCCATGATCAGATTCCAATCTGGCTGAATACAGCAAAACGTACTGACAATACAGGAACTCCAGTGTAAATGATAAGGAGCTTTAACATTTAAGGTGACCAGCTTTACTCTGGAGAAGCCATCTTGTTTGGGCTGAGTTTGGTTCACATTAATTTTATATTATTTTCAGTGGCTAACTGTGTTCCTCCTGTTTGCTAGCTGCCAGGCACATCAAGATGTTTGTCCTGGACGAGGCTGATGAGATGTTGAGCCGAGGGTTCAAGGACCAGATCTACGAGATCTTCCAGAAGCTGGGCCCCAACACACAGGTAAAGACCCAAAATGGCTGCCGGCACAGAACCGCTTGTAAACGGGGCCAGAGTTCCCTCTCCTCCCAGCCCTGCAGTGCTGTTGGAGGACTGATGTTCTTTGGCAGAGAATCCATCTGCTCTCCACAGTGAACGGGCTCCCAGTCCCTCCTCACTACTTAATAGCAGATTACACATCTTTTACCATCCCCTCTGATTCATGTATGGAATAAGATACAAGATGACAATTGTTGACGCACACAACACAACCTTAATAGGTCTTTGTAACATTCTTCTGAAGTATGCAGTTCATGTGTCACCATTGGCCTTCGTCACCCACTACAGTAGCTTAACTAACATGTCACTTGTACTTGCCACACCCCTGTTCTGTACATCCTTTAACCGGTGACCCCTCCCTCCACCAGGTGGTGCTGCTGTCGGCCACCATGCCGTCAGACGTGCTGGAGGTCACCAAGAAGTTCATGCGTGAGCCCATCCGCATCCTGGTGAAGAAGGAGGAGCTGACTCTGGAGGGAATCCGTCAGTTCTACGTCAACGTGGAGAAGGAGGTGAACACTGCTGCTGTCTCACGCACACACAGTACAGTACACATACAGTACAGTACACACACAGTACAGTACACACACACCTCCAGGACTGTGAAGGAGGGGGGGGGGGTCTGTTTAGTGATGATCACCCATGCGTGTCAACTGATCCCAGAGTCCCCTGCGGTTGCCGGGCGCCGGCCGGCGTTCTGCAGGTCGGCGTTCCGAAGCTGCAGGCCTCTGGAATGTGATCTGACCTCATGAGACTGAAAACAGATGATGGTCACATCCGTTGGCATGGTAGCCGTTCTGTGTCAATCGTCGAGTGCATGGTTGATGTGTGTTTGGGCAGAAGTTTTGCTTCATTGGCCAAAAAACCTGTTTTGATAAGATATTTACCAGCACGCATCTCTTTCATCTACCTTCTCCTTGCCTTAAACTTCATTTTTAGCGGAAGGTAACGCTAGTCTGACCACTCTCTTCCCGTCCTGCAGGAGTGGAAGCTGGACACGCTGTGTGACCTGTACGAGACCCTGACCATCACCCAGGCTGTCATCTTCATCAACACCCGGAGGAAGGTGGACTGGCTCACTGAGAAGATGCACGCCCGTGACTTCACCGTCTCTGCCCTGGTGAGGCCCCTCCCCTGAGGCCACACTAAATGACAGTTGAAGCTTGTGCCAAGAGTCAGTTTGAACCAACTGTAGTTTCTTGATATTCTGGTTTAAGTTATTGTTGGTCTTGGCATTTCATCATTTTTGTAATGCAAATATCTAAAATTTGGTAGATGGTAACTGATTTCCCCCCTGTCACTGGGCGAGGCGGTGTCCTCTAATGACACTGATTCTTATATCTGACAGGGGAAGAGAGAAGCAGTCCATGTTCATCCCAGTCATCTCTGTTCAGTGAGGATAAAGGCTGGTTCATGCAATGGGCACATTAACAGCACAATACTCAGAGCGTGTGATTAGCTGTAGTGGGCAAAGCTTTCAGACTGGAGTGGTACAGAGGGCTCTTCTAACATGAAGGGCTGAAACTCTGCTTGTTGGATTGGTCCGTGTAGTGGGGGTGTGGTCTAGGTCTGACTCATTCCATTCTCTCGTGTTTCCGATCACTGCTGGAACAGCAGCCCTTTGGCCAGGAAACTGTCTTGCTCACCAGGAAACCAGCTTACTCACCATGAGTCATGATCGAGACGTAACCCACACCCAGTTAACCTTTTACCTTAATTTATTTGTGGTTTAGTCTAAGGTCATGTTACTGGCTTGTAGTAATCACCTTATCTTACCCAGGAAGTGGAGTGTCATAATACTGAAGCCCAATTTGTCTACATTTAATTAGGGTTGGATACTTTGCAAACGGTGCATGTGGAAAGTACAAGTGCAGAGTTCTAAATGATTCCTGTTTGTCGAGGAACCACATCTGACAAGCCACGTCGCAAAAGTAACCACATCTCAACCAGTTCCGGTTCTTAATGTTTTCCATGTTCTGATTCTGTGTTCCAGCATGGAGACATGGACCAGAAGGAGAGAGATCTGATCATGAGAGAGTTCCGCTCAGGATCCAGCAGGGTCCTCATCACCACTGACCTGCTGGTAGGTACACGCCCCCCCCACCCCACCCCTCTCTGTCTGAGGGGCCAGAGTTCCCTCTCCTCCCAGCCCTGCAGTGCTGTTGGAGGACTGATGTTCTTTGGCAGAGAATCCATCTGCTCTCCACAGTGAACGGGCTCCCAGTCCCTCCTCACTACTTAATAGCAGATTACACTCATCAGAATTATAAACGACAAACCCTCTTCAGACTGTTTAATACTCCTCGTTCTCCTCGGGCCGATTCTGGGGTTGCATCAGAGCTGGACCTTGACCGGCTAGTTGTTGCACATGTGAACTTTACGCATGGTCATGTAACCAGTTACGCAAGGCTGTCCCAGTGGGTTGGGGGTGCTTGGATCACGCCAGGCCCATGATGGCAGTGAGGCAACCAGGAAGTGATGGTGTGCTGTGAGTGAACTTTAACCCCTCTCTCCTCCAGGCCAGAGGTATTGATGTCCAGCAAGTGTCCCTGGTCATCAACTACGACCTGCCCACCAACAGGGAGAACTACATCCACAGGTGAGATTACGTCTCCCAGCATGCACTTGTGCAGCATGCAGGTGTGTGTAAACTCCACCATCTCCACCCCCCCTGTCACTGGGCGAGGCGGTGTCCTCTAATGGCACTGATTCTTATATCTGACAGGGGAAGAGAGAAACAGTCCATGTTCATCCCAGTCATCTCTGTTCAGTGAGGATAAAGGCTGGTTCATGCAATGGGCACATGCTGTAGACTTGATCCATACAGACATCAAAACACTCCGATCTGGAAACTAGAAAATGTGACCGCACGATTAGGCGTGGTGGCGTTTTAGAAGATTTCCTCAAGACCTTTATACGACAGGTTGCCTGAAGTCTAGCTGTGTAAATGTCATGCCACTGATATACCAGCTAAAGAGGCTTTTAGTCTCAATACTTGCACATGAACACCCACCTGATCGATGCTAACTCCTCCCCCTTCCGTGTCCCCCCCTTCAGGATTGGTCGAGGCGGTCGTTTCGGCAGGAAGGGTGTGGCCATCAACATGGTGACTGAGGAGGACAAGCGTACTCTGCGCGACATCGAGACCTTCTACAACACCTCGGTGGAGGAGATGCCCATGAACGTTGCTGACCTCATGTAGACGAACCCTCTCCCCTGGAGTTCCCAGCCAAACACCGGCTTCATTTTACCCTCCCCATTTTCTTTCTCAAAATTAATAATTTGCGATCCTACGCAGGCATGGTTTTAAGATTTCTTCTACGTAGTTAGTCGATGTACCAGCCTGTCTGCCTTCACTCACCTCTAGGCCCACTAAGTCTCCCCCCATCTTCAACCAACCTTTCCCAGAGGTTACAAACTGATATTGGCAAAACTTTGTCATGAAACGACAAACTTGGTTGTTTCTTTGCTCAATTGTTGCAAAAAAAGCGTCTCCTTGAATTGGAGAATTTTTAGTTTTTTTTTTTTCAGACTGACTGTAATTGGTCTGTTTGTAGTCATGCATTTAAGAACATTAACCGTGGACCTTTTTGTGCTTCTGAAAGTTTGCCAGAATAGTACTTAAAATAAGACTGAGACTAAGAAAGGAAAAAAGAAAATGAGAAAAAAAAATGCAAAACTATGTATCCAATACAAATTGATCCGTCTCTAAGGAGGGGGTAATGGGGATTCAGGCAACTTCTTCAATAAAAAAAAAAGAATTGTATAGAAAATCGATCATGAATGAGTTATGATGACGTGTTCTGTCCCAGGTGTCTGCTATGTGTGTTCATACCGCTTTCTTGTATAGTCAAAATTTGTGACGTAGCATTTTTAGTTGCGAGAACAATTTCTTTTTTTTTTAGGGGAGTGGTGCAGACGAATATTCAAGGTGCAACACGTCTTGATAAGCCTGTTCAAATCTTGTCACAGTGTTGACTTTTGCAATGACTAGGTCTTTATATTTTTATTTTATTTCAGGGTTTTTTTTCCAGAACATATTTGATTTTGAAAAGGGTGGTGTAACATTTGTAACCTACCTCACAAAAAAAACAATTGTTGGAGGGTTCTTGAACACAAAAGGACCAAAACTACAGATTTCGAGTATATAGAGATTATACAGTTTGTCTTTGTTTTTTTCTGTTGCTTGTTTAAAAAATGCCTGTCATTGGGAGGGTTGGTTTGCGGGATGTGGGGAAGTTGATGGTCAGTGCTATTTTTTAAATGACTTATTAAATGTGATGAAATTGTTAACCTTTGAGACAGAAGCAGTGTATCAACTTTTCTACATTGGATTCTGTATAGTATTTATTTTAATGGTCTTAAATAAAGGTATTTCTCCTTTTTAACAAGAAAAAAATATATATTATATATGAAACTGGTACTCAAATTTATTTGGTCACTTAATTGACCAAACATTTTTCACGCCTCCCTATAGTTAAGGTGCATTTAGTTGGTCTTGTCAAAGGAGTAAAGGCTTCTCCACTAGAGGGCGATAGGCGCTAATCCAGTCAGTCTTGTAAACCAACAAGAATTTGCGTTCACTTCACAGTTGTGCGGCACCCGGGTATTGCCATTGAGACGCCTCTTGTCAGTTTCACCACTGGGGGTAAGTTTGTACGTCCACAGATGGTTGTCCGTGTGAGAAAATATGTATATTGGGACGATGAGAAACGAATAATTCTCATGGATAGTTTAAACGTCGGATTCCATGAGACAATTAACCTGATAACCGTCGTTTAACAGAAATCACGACTTCATGAACAAGATACAGACGAAATGAGCCGTTTAATGTAGTACTGACAAGATCACAAGTTACTGGATCAAAAAACGCCTATTATTTTTGGCTGTGGTTTGGTAGAGTTACCCAACAGAGGAGAACAAGTTTTGCACTGTGACGCTGAGTGGGTTAAACTAGCCTGTGCAATCTAGTCGGCATCTCAAAATGCGCTCTCTTCATTCTGACTGACGAGTTTTACAAATGATCAGAACTAGTTTTCCTTGTTTGGTCTGTCATTTTTCAGTCCTAGCTTAAACACGTTTTCCTCACACGCGTCATTAACACTCGTTGTCACACTGGCGTGTTTGACACAGGAAGGCTGTCAAGCCCAAAATACTGAGATTGTGTTACTATCTTGGTCTACTGACTGTGGTCAAGTATCTGGCGGTTATAGGTGCATTTTCATTAACGTCCACCAGGGGTCGTCTTCTGTCACGAAAAAGGAAAAGTACTTTCACAGACGTTCTCACAAGAAGCTATTGCATTGATTTGATCAGAGCGATCCTTTCCTGTGAGCTCGTCTTGGTTTCAGTGTTTCTACTGATACAGGCCTGTTCAGAGACTCTTCAAATACAATCTACATGTCTGCTTTCTCCTTGTTTGTCTGGTTGAACATAACTTACAAGCTAGCCGTTTCCCAGCTGAGTGGGACACCAGTCAGTTATCTGTTGAGCTCCTTTAATAATGGTTGTCCCGAAAGTATTCTTATTAGACATTCCTAAACACACACACGTTAAGCAGAGATTTGCATTTACACACATTAATGCACATGAACACACACGCACACTCACATACACACACACACACCCTCTCCATCTGTCCCATACCTATAATTCCCCCTCCCCCACCTCCTTTCCTTCATTCCATCATCGTCATACCTCTCTCTCCCTCACCCTCTCCCCCCTTCCAGACAACAGCTCTGCCCCCCCAGACCCCCTCATCGCCATAGCTTCACAACATGTTATGTTTCTGTATATGTTATTCCAGTTCAGTGTAGGTGGCCCATCATGCACTTTCCCTGCGTCCGGGGCCAGTTTCCCCCCGCCATCACCTCCCTCTCCCCCCTGCTGGGTGCTCGATTGTGGGCCAGGGGATTATGCGAGGGGGAGGCTCGTAAAGGGCCTGCCAAGGCCTTTCTGGCCTGTGACGGATGGCTGGGAGACTGAAGGCAGCATTTGCATGAGAAGAGGGCAGAATAGAGGCCCCATTCAACGTCCCTGACAGGGAGAACTGAGAACTGGGAAGCTGCCTCCTTTCTCCATCTCTTCATCCCTCCATCCCTCCCTCCTCTTTCACTGCTCCTAACATTCTCCCCTCCCCACAGACCCCCTTCTCTTTTCTTCTCTCTTTCTTCAGCTCTCTCTCCTCTCTCTCTCTCTTTGCCTTTCTTTTACTGCTTTTTCTTAACTTCGACGTTTGCCACATCATCCTTTCCACACCTCACTCTTTCTCTCCTTCGTTCTCGGCCCCCCTAATCTATCTCTTTTCTTTCTGCCTTATTTCTTGATTTCATCCCACTTAATTTCTGTTCATTCAGATTTCCTCTCCTCTCTATCACGCCATTCTGATTTCTGTGGTTTCCATGGCAGCTGAATACTGATGATGAAATCCATAACACACCCATAGATATGCCTCCTTTACTACTGAAATAAGTCGCGTGAGTCAATGACTTTCCTTGCAGCTTCAATTCACATTGACATGAATGACTTCTATGGGTCGCATTCAGAGGATTCTCAGATTCTGAGGGAACTACGACTGCTGAAGATAACAGCTTTCTTAAGTCAAAATGGAAAATAAATGTAACTAGCTTGACATAGGTTCATGTGTCACAAAAAAATTAAACGTTTCAAGGTGGTAGGCTTATAGGCTTATTACATTTGAATGTAATTTATAAATTAGTTTGTAGTGAATTTCCTGTCTTGTGACCCTGC
Organism: Osmerus eperlanus; assembly: GCF_963692335.1. Lineage (NCBI taxonomy): Eukaryota > Metazoa > Chordata > Actinopteri > Osmeriformes > Osmeridae > Osmerus > Osmerus eperlanus. The sequence goes on from NC_085040.1 coordinate 483,849, forward strand.
CTTGTTAACGCTAGGGCCTATCTGTCTGACTCTCGACTCCGTAGAGACTAGAAAGGATTATTGTTCAGTCGACTAAAGACTGTATGAAATGTGTTTAGGATGCAATTATTACTTCAAATGTATTAAAACAACGCATACTTTAAAACTGTCATTAGAACAGCCCAACATTTTTATTGAAGGGCCTAAATGTTTTAATCTTAATTACTTTATAGACGTTTAGCTTTTAGTCAACATTTCTTAGATTAGCCTATACCGTTGGATTCTACACCTACACAGTTTTACTGTAAACGGAGAAACTACTAAAAGTACTTTCACACTGTGATAAGAAAGTGACAGTTTGTTTGCTGTTTACACATATTTATAAGCTACCGATATATACTGCGTTGTGCAATTCCGTGGTAATAACGTATTTACTTTATTCCTCGACAATATAAGGGCTGATTTGCCCCTGAATGCCCTGCTACCGTTCTCATGCATAATACACCGCGAGGTGCGAAAACTTTTCAGCTTCTTAAGGAGTTAACATATTAGTCGTGACGTGTGAGTTATGTTGCTCGCAAACACACGATCTGTATTCAGTTCGCCCCGCGTTACCCTCCTGTTGAGATGAGCATTGTCATTGAGAAAGATTCAGCTAATTTGTCACCAATGCAAATGACGAACAGTAGTCGACAGAAGAGAGAGAGTGTGTGTGGGGGTGTGTGTGTGTGTGTGTGTGTGTGTGGGGGGGGGGGTGTGTGTGGGGTCACAGGTCCCTCCGCTCTGAATCGCTCAAGCAAGGCGACAGCGAACATCAGCGCAGGTATTACCCTCTTAGCACCTTGTATTCGCCCGCAGATGGGTCTCCACGAGGCCCGGGGCGAGAGACAGGCGGCGGAGAAACGGAGGTGCGAAGGTAATTATATGTAATGACCCCCGAAACTATCACAGTGGCGAAGAAACCGGAGGAGTTGGTATATATCATAAAGCAGTGTAAGCCCCTCGTTATGTCTCTGAAGGGACTCAATGGTATACAAGTGTCTCATTCCTCTGTTTATGTACTTAAGCTTCTGCGAAATCAATAGCCTACAATTTAAATGTAAAGCATTTAACTTCTCTGTTGTTTACAATTAGACCTCTGTTCATAGGACAATATAAGTAAAATATAAGTCCCCAGGATATGACCCCCAGGGGTGTCAGGTGGCTGAGCGGTTAGAGAATCGGGCTAGTAATCAGAAGGTCGCTGGTTCGATTCCTGGCCGTGTCAAATGACGTTGTGTCCTTGGGCAAGGCACTTCACCCTACTTGCCTCGGGGGAATGTCCCTGTACTTACTGTAAGTCGCTCTGGATAAGAGCGTCTGCTAAAATGACTAAATGTAAATATGATGGGATGTTTCAAAGGAAACTGATGAGTGAATTAAGAACTCAAACAGAGAGGAACCATCATGTGTTTAATGACTTTAATTGTCTATTAAATTCTCTTGGAAAGCTATATCTGGACCCAGTCCAAATCATCATCCAACCATTAAACCACTAGGATCAGAGAAGTAGTCTAGAAGACTCTGTGTTATCAACACTGAAATAAAGTAAATTTTCTAGTTTCCAGATCAGTGTTTTTATGTCTGGATGACTTAAGTCTACAGGAGTGGGACATACAAACACACATGAACACAAGCCTGCCAAGGCTTTAATTTGTAAAGCACATATGTACCGATGTGAACGAAACCGACATTTAAGCGATTAGGGTCTTTTAATAGTAAACACACAGCACAATGGCACAGGTGGTGAGCTACAGTCCCATTAACAGGGCAAAGACTGGGGACAATAGAGAAAGTGCTTTTCCTTTGTGAGGCGCTAGGAATGAAAACCTTGTTGTAACTTGCTGCTGACGGACTTCAACTTTGAAGGACTTGAAAACAGGATTTTACATTGACAAAGAAGTGGGCCTAAACATAGTGGGTGGGTGGTTGTGTGTGTGTGTTTGTGTGCATGAGTAATGGGGATGTAAGAGAGTGTGAGAGAGAATGTGTGTGTGTGAATAATGGGGTTGTAAGAGAGAGGAGAAACTGTGTTTGTGAGAGTGTGTATGTTTGTGTGAAAGAGAGAGACTGTGTGTATGTGTGTGTGAGAGAGAGAGAGACTGTGTGTATGTGTGTGTGAGAGAGACTGTGTGTATGTGTGTGTGAGATAGAGAGACTGTGTGTGTGTGTGTGTGTGTGTGTGTGAGAGAGACTGTGTGTGTGTGTGTGTGCGCGTGTGTGTGTGTGTCTCAAGTTGAGGTTGTTTTTGTAAAGAAGAAGAAAAAGGGAAAAAAACAGACTGGGAAAAACTCTGAATATAAAAAAGTGAGAGAGAGACAGAGAGAGACAGAGAGTCATAGAGAGAGAGGAAGAGAGACATAGAGAGAGAGAGAGGGAGAGGGAGAGAGACAAAAAGAGAGAGAGAGACACAGAGAGAGAGAGAGAGAGAGAGAGAGAGAGAGAGGGAAAAGAGGGAGAGGGAAAAGGAGGGAGGGAGTGTTGGAAAAGATTCCAAAGAAGGTTGCCTTGGAAACGGAAACGGGAGAGTGGAGCTCCACAATCCCTGGTTTGATTGGCGTCAGGGCGTTTCTGTCAGTCACGAACACCTGCACCCCCCCCCCCCCCATCACATACACACCACACGCACACACCACACACACCTGCACCAAACAAAAGAAATACACACCTGCACCCACAAAAGCACACACACACACTGGTGCTACACCTGCCACACCAGAATCTTAAAGACACAATTTCTCTCTCACGCACACACATACACACTCTCAATCTCACTCCCCAACAAATGTACACACACACACAAGCTCTTCCCAAACTGTTCACTGGATGTGAAGGCGACAACACCAGTGAGACCTGAAGAATGGACAGATGAAGGGTCTCTCCCCTGGGCTGTTCTCCCCTGGGCTGTTCTCCCCCTGGGCTGTTCTCCCCCTGGGCTGTTCTCCCCCTGGGCTGTTCTCTCTCCTGGGCTGTTCTCCCCTGGGCTGTTCTCCCCTGGGCTGTTCTCTCTCCTGGGCTGTTCTCCCCTGGGCTGTTCTCCCCCTGGGCTGTTCTCTCTCCTGGGCTGTTCTCCCCTGGGCTGTTCTCTCCCCCTGGGCTGGAACAGCACGATGACACTTACATTCACAAAGAACTGATTTCAGTCGTCTAACTGATGATAGACAACTAAAGCCTCCTGTAAATCTGTTAACGCTTGACAAGTAATTTCACCTGTGGGTCAATTAATTGGGTCACCAATTAATGAATAAACACACACAGGTGAAAGGACTTGTCAAGTTTAACAGATAGTTCAGGCATATATAGACTCATTTCCCCACCCCTATCTTCCTTCGATAAATACGCCACAAAAACCTGCTCCTGGAGAGATATTCTCCTGTAGGGTTACACTCTAGCATAAATTACTTATCAACTAGTTATCATAATTAGGTGTGTTGGATCAGGTTTGGAATGAAATCCTAGCTTCGGGAACAGGGTTGGACAGCCTGGTGTAGAATTTGGTGACCTGGATTGGATGGTTTAAGCCATATGTCTGTGACACCTGTTTTTATATCCCCTGTTCAAACAACGGCATGAGTTATTCACATGCAAAGCAGGGACGAGGTTTGTATTGTACTTTAACGTTCCTTTGAACCGTTGTTAAACTTAATTATTATTTCCCTTGATAGCGGAGAAGTCTAGAAAACCATTCAGATAAATAGCATACAGTAGCTTATCAGTGACTGCCTATTGTACTTCCCCGCGCGGGGAAGTGCATCTCTGAATGACGTCAGGGCCCATGTGAAAAGGCCAAATGAAGTTGGGTGTAAAAGGAGAAGAAAACCAGCATGCGCCTTGTAGGTTTGGGAAACATTGCCGTTAACAAAGACCTTCCACTGGAGTATAATGAAAGGCGCTATTTGGCCAAACCAATAGACCTTTTCCTCTTTCTCATGGGCCCAAAGTCAGTCAGTGCGCCATTGTAAGCGAATCAATACGGCCACGTCTTTATAACAGTCGTTTGAATTGGTCAGACGTCTAGAAACGAGCTCGTTCGCAGACACAACAGAGTGGTAATTCGTTTAAATAAATAATGTTGTTGTAGACTGGAATTAGTGGTTAGGAACTTGTTTGAACGCAAGAAAATTGGCACATTAATGCTAAGACTGGCACACAGAATATAAGAGGTTGACACATAAAATGGTTGTGGGTGAACTATTGCCACGTTTAAGATGTATGATAAAATGTCCTAATCAGAGCTGGGGAAAGTGAATGGGTCAACTATACACAAGTTTCACGCGCACGCAAAGCATTAATATGTTTAACCTACACATTCTAATAACTCAAATAATAAAATCCTGAATTATTCCTTAAATAATAAATAATGTGTTTTTTTATTAGCCTATTGCTTTTCTTATTGAAACAGCACACTCACACTCCCTGCTGTCTCGTCGCATCAACAAGTGCTTCGCCTCGAGATCACCGCACCCCGCCTTTAGTCATGCAAATGAGAGAGCGCACGAGGAGCGCTCGGCGCCCGGGGATTGGTCAGAACTGGATTACAATTATCCCAAGTGAAAGGAAGAAGTTTTTGTCGTCCCACGTATCGCCTCAGTCTGAGTGAATCGCTGTTCTACAAGTGGTTATCTGTGACTCTCCTGCGAAAGGAAAGATAGATACACACGTTGATTGAAGGAGTTTGTTTGTTTTTGCAACAAGCAAACAGTCCGGCAACTTACTATTTTGCTTTGCTTTCTACCTTGAGGTAATGATCGTTTCACACAAAGTCGTAATTTAACACTTGTGCGTTCGTTTCGGTACTGGTGCGTCTTGTTCTGTCCTAATTAGCTAATTCGGTACAGTTGGTGCGTGCAGCTCCACTAGTGTTCCGGTATAGGAAAACCACAGCCAAAAGTCGCCAGGTAAACGGCGACAAAGGCTGGGACGGTTTAGGTTGATTTTTTAAATATATATTTTTGCATTTTAGCTGTCACAACTAAGTCGAAGATGTATAGTATGATGGAACACGAGCTGAAGCCTCCTGGCCAACAGCAGTCTCACCAGACCTCCCAAGGGATGTCTCCGGTGAACGGAATGGTCAGCTCCCACCCGGGATCCAAATCAGCGTGTCCTCCCGGAGTGGACCCTATGGACAAAGTCAAGCGGCCCATGAACGCCTTCATGGTCTGGTCGCGTGGCCAGCGGCGCAAGATGGCCCAGGAAAACCCTAAAATGCACAACTCTGAGATCAGCAAGAGGCTGGGGGCGGAGTGGAAACTTCTCACCGACGCTGAGAAAAGACCGTTTATCGACGAGGCCAAGCGGCTCCGGGCCGTACACATGAAGGACTACCCCGACTACAAGTACAAGCCCCGTCGCAAGACCAAGCCCCTGCTCAAGAAGGACAACCAGGTGGGCAAGTACCCGCTGTCCGCGGGGAACCTGCTGGCTGCTGCCGCCGCCCAGGGACAGGGTGGAAGCCCACGGATGGACAGCTACGGGTGGGGTCCTACTGGCGGTTACGCCGGCATGCAGGGCGAGGCCCTTGGATATACCCAGCAGCTCCACCGCTACGACCTGTCAGCTCTACAGTACCCTCCGGCCATGACGGCGCAGACGTACATGAACGGCGGCAACTCCTACAGGTGTGTTCCCTCGTGCGCTCCCCTGCCATGTGACTAAGGCATGTTCCTTGATTAGTCTGGTTGTACATGAAAATCCAGTTTGTATCGGCTCTGTCGTGTAGGCCCGTTCTAGGCTGACGTAGCGCAGTGCGTTTTGCACCCTATTCCGTTGAATGTGATGAGTAGGTGCACCCATAGCCACTTAAGACTCGATGAATTCAATGAAGTGGTTTTAGAAGTTTATAAAAGGCTATTCACTCTGCCTGCGTGCGTGTCACTGATGGGACATATGCGTCTTAATCATAGGTCTTGTTTATTATGCACCAATTTAAATTATTAATGTCAATGCTACTAAAATGGTCCGAATGGCCCTTTCCACGCGCTACAGAATGCTCCTTTTAATCAACCCTAATTTTTAAATCCAATTCAAATACGCGTGGCCACTGTGGACCCAATTGAGGAGACGAATTATTTCTCACAAAATGTCGCTCAATTAGATGGAAATTGGACAAGACCAAACACCTGAGTGAAGAGTGGATATTAGGCCTACTTACGGTTGAATTCTACTTATTATTATTTTAACAAGGCAAATCTCTCACTTCAGTGTGGACCTACGTTGTCAATCGTTAAAACTTTTAAATCAAGTTTTGGTACTCAAATTGACGTGAAAACAAGATCATAAATGCAGTTAGTGGATATCTCGACGCATTTAAATTGTGATTACTTGTCATACTTATGTCATCAATCACTTATGAAAACACCTCATTATGATTATTGAATTTGGTCAAACACCGTTCTAATCTGGTAATCTGTAAATAGTTTGTTGCTAAACTGGATTTGGTTTGCTGTCAGAAATGACTTACTTCATACTCTGCCACTTAACACCAACTTGAGGCCCTTGTCTAATCTACAAAGTTGTTAAAAGGGAAGGTGGATAGTTAACATTTAATGATTAATTTCACACAAGGAAGTTCCCTGTCCTATTGGTTCTTGGCCCAGAATAATCGTGCTGAGATTTAAACAGATCTGACGGAATTAAAGCAAACTTGAAATCACATCTTATTTTAATATTTTGAACACCTTAGTGGTTTGGTTTTAAAATCTCGGGTTGGTGAGGTGAGCTCGTTGCGTGCTAAAAGCTTGGTGTGTGGTCCTTTTTTTTTACCCAGAATCCTCCAGTGCCTTCAGACTAAAAAAAACAACTGATAGTGCTTCCCTATGCAGGGCAAAATATCCACACATTTGTCAGGATACATTTTTAAACACTCACTGCTTTAACTTTTCCATGGCCTTATTCCCCCCCCCCCCCCCCCCGGTCACACGGTAGCAGAGCTGTAAGGGTTTAGGTGTGAGTGAAAACAGCTCATGTTTTAAGTATCTCCCTCCCATCTTGCCAAGATACTCCAGTAACGTTGGTGGCCTGGCTTGTTAGGACTGGCCCATGTTGTCAGTCAAGGTTTGGTTTGTAAACAATGACTCCATAACCTGTGGCCCAATCCACAGGGACTCCCATGTGTTGCATGTCAGTCAAAGCCGAACAAAAGAAACACTTTTTCAGAATCCAGTTCTTCTGTAAGGACAACAGGCCAACAGTCAGAGCACAGTCACTCATCTAGATGTTTGTCCACGATTGTCTGTGCTAGAAAAGCAAACCATCTCTCAGTATCGTTTCTGGACCGCGATGTGCCTCCAACTTCTAGAAGTTAAGGAAGTCTATGAACAAAAACAGCATACTTTGACTACTTTTGGTTTTTTTCATGACCATTCTTGTTTGTTTTTCCAAGATGTAACGTTGCTTTGTTCACCATAACTTTACAATTTATATTTTAGTCATTTAGCAGACGCTCTTATCCAGAGTGACTTACAGTAAGTACAGGGACATTCCCCCGAGGCAAGTAGGGTGAAGTGCCTTGCCCAAGGACACAACGTCAGTTGGCATGACGGGAATCGTACTGGCAACCTTCGGCTTACTAGCCCGATTCCCTCACCGCTCAGCCACCTGACTCCCTACAATTTACCTTGACCCGGGGAAGGAGGAAGTGGTCATTTGTAGAAGGAAGCCTCAAAAATCTTAGTGTGCTTGTACTTTGACAACACAGAACCATGCCATATTCTGCAACTAATCACCTCTCTCTCTGTGTCTCTGTCTCTGCAGCCCCATGTCCTACAGCAGCAGTCCCCAGCAGCCCAGTCCGGTCATGTCCATGGTGAAGCCCGAGCCTGTGTCCCACTCCCCGACGGGGGGCCACAACCCCCACCGAGGGCCTCTCCAAGGGGACCTCAGGGACATGATCAGTATGTACATCCCAGGGGGGGACGCCAGCGACCCTGCCTCCCAGAGGGGCTACACCAGCGTCCAGCAGCACTACCTTGGAGGAACCATGCCCCTCACACACATCTAGGAGGCAGAGGAACCAAACCTGGGGCTGGGACTCAAACCAACACACACACACACCTGGACTGGGAAGGTAGATGTACCTGGCATGGCCATGTTCTCATGGCCATGCCAGGTACAAACACACACCCCTACACTGAGACTGAACCCAAGTACAGACGAGTACAAACACACACACACACTCTCCACGGTCCTGTTACATTTAGTCACAACAAAAAACTATTTTTCTACCTCTTCATTTTCTGTTCTCTGGCCACACCCCTCCCTCCCTCCGTCCTCCCCCTGGGCCATCTCTCCCCTCATCCCTCTGACTGACACCCCCTGGACCATCTGTCATGCTGAAAATCCCAGTCTTCCTGATGAACTTCTGGTTATGAAGGACCCCCCCCCCCCCCCCCCTGTGTTTATGTACATATTTTGATATTCTTTCCCCCCCATTTTTGTTTTTAAAAACGTAATGAACTGAACTTGACGTCATTAACTTCCATTCAGCCTCCACCCCCCCCCCCACACCTTTACATGTTCCGGAACCCTTCCCAGTGTTCCGACACGTGATTAGGGTTCCATCAGCTTTCCACAATGTTCCATTGTGCGGTCCTCCCTGGATAGCTCCCCGCGGGCACCGTCCGCTTCCCCTCGCGGTGTTGGGCAATCACAACCGATCCCAAACTGGTTGCCCACCCGGGTGAGAGTGGGGGGGCGGTTGGAACCGTACAATAGACACCCATGGGATGCGCTTGGGAACCAGGTCAGATAATCGAAAACCTGCAGGGGCCAGTGACATACAAATCACATGACCTCCCCCCCCCCCACACACACACACACACACACACGCGCACACTGAGAATTCTAGAACCAGTTTGTGTAACCCGATGGAGTGATGGGGTGGGGTGGTTCTCTGGTAACACTGGATGTCAGATTGAGTGTGAACTTGGGGGGTGTATACTCATATACACAGATGACTTGAAACACCAGTGCGAGTTTAGGTTTTATATATATTTTTAAGTACACCGCCTTTGGGTGCCTTGTGCTTGGTGACATAAGTGCTCTTGTAGTTTCAAAAAACGATCAATCCCATGAGCTGACACATGGTAGGCATCCTGTTGGACAATCTCATTAGTTGTCTGGATTCAGTGGAAACCCACATTCGGTGTCTGCTAGTCCTGCTGGCCTGACTACTGCGTTGGTCCGCAACACCTAAGCCTTCTGGCTGGTATGTATGGAGGCTTGGTGCTGGCTAACCTTACAGCAGGCAGCAACACATCCAACTCTTCAGCAACACATTTAACTTTTAAGCATTATTTTTTTTTGTCTGATTTTTAAATTCATCGACTTTACAGTTTTAACATCCTGTCCCGTTGCCGTGGTTTAGAGTTTTGCTGTACCATGTAACCATGGTTATTAGATGACATTCTGACCGGTTTGTAAATGATCTGTTTGGTACTGCTGCCAGCGACACAGTTGCCCACACTTCCTGTAGTGTCCAGGGAGACAGGCTTAGCATGCCTGGACTACAGTATACAATCACTGGATGCATTTGGATTAAGTTTATTAGCCTGCTGGCTGTTAGGTGATCAACATGTGAACTACAAATTCAACAAGTTTGTCTCTTTTACAAATGACACTTGAGTGATGTTCTCCAGGCCAAATGTAAAAACCACAAGCAAAGTTGATTGGACCTATCAATTCAGTTTGTGTCTTAATTGTCATGTAAACTCCTGAAGTCGTTTCACTTCAATCACGTATGAGAACCGACATGAGGGTAACTTTAGCTCGTAGGGATGTCGTTAGGCCCAACTTGAAGATTCCCACTTCCCAACTATTTTGCCGTTAAAATGACTATCCTTATGTGTGTGAGATGCATCTTGAAATGGTTGGCTTAAGTGTGATTACAAGAATTATGCTCAATTTTAGTTTCTGTCCATCTACAATCGCTAACCCTGTTCATTATTAGTTAACCAGTGCTGCTACGAAGTTAGGTGTGAGGGAAATGTTTGTTTGTTTTTTTTTTCTTTGTCTGAGATCTCTGGGTTTAGATTGTTAGACCTGTTGGATTTGCATTTTTACAATTTTGTGAGGATTCCACCCATTAGTGTTATGCAATCCATGAACTAACAAGAACTTGCTTGCATTGAAAAAGGGAATTTTTGTCACTATACTGATAGCCTTTTACTTCAATATCTGGCGGGATTTGAAATGATGTAATTTATATGAAAGTAATAATGAACACGAGAATGTTTACATTGCAATCCAAGTATGTAAAACTTAACGTTTGTTTTTCACTTTTGTATTTCTATTTTAGTATGTTAATACTTTTGCTGGCTGTAAATATACTGCAAGATGTAAAGTCTTGTCAGGTGGTTGTGTATAGTGTATAAACATTCTTTTTAAGATCCTTATACTAAGGATCTTGGTTTTTTTTTTGGTTCAAAACTGTTATTGTTCGTATGGCAATGATGACAAAAAAAAAGTTAATAAAAAGTCAAAACAAACATTTGCTCAAGTTCAATTATTTAGTTTCTGTTTCTTTATTTGACCCCTACTGTATGACTGCCCAGTAAATACTAATTTCTAAAGGAATATATTGGGCGTTATTGTTGTATATCCTACATTTCTTGGAGAGGTCATGTCACAAAGGGGCCGTTTCGTGCATAAATGCAATTAAATGTTGAGGAAAGCAGCTAAATTATAGAATGTTGGTACAACTCATTGTAGAAATTATGATTTGTAAACGTGAACCTCAATTTGTGGTTTCAGGCAAATAAATGTGTCGTTTGGCCTAATAGTAGTGATATTCTGGTTTCATTTTGGGGTTATCTGAATCACGTTGCTGCTCTCAGCTGTTTTGGAAACGATTACCTCATCCGTCCGGTTCGTTAAGGGGAAAGAACAATCACGACATGCGGTCAATCAAAACGAGTCCGTTTAGCCTATAAGTTTAACAGCGGCGCCGCGGGTGGACGCGCTCTGCATAGGACGCTTATAATAAAACTAGCAGGGGGACAAAAAAGTTTTGAGGGAACATGAGCGTCCGGGTCGGGAGGCGGAGTAGCGCGCTCAATGATTTAAGGTCGATCATTTACTTTCTTCTTCCCTCTTTTTAAATTCACTTTTCCCCCCTCTATCTACTCTTTCCCTCCCTCCCTCTCTCCCTCTCCGGAGAGAAAGCGGGTGGCTGGCCCGGTCGTAATTGGCCGTTTCGAAGGCACATTGTCCGTAGCTTTTGAGCTCGCAGGTGCACATAGTAAAGCCGCGGAGTCCTCACGACTCCCCCGGGTCGCTTTGTTCCTTTTCTCTCGCGCCCCCGCCGAGCAGAAAATTAGCGTTGCATTCGAGGCTTCGTCTCCCCTTCTTCTGAAGCTGAGGCTTAACCCCTTCACCGCCCGTCGCCATTCTCATGGAAATAGAAGAGCTCGCACCGGCTAATCGGGGAGCGAGGGGAGGGGATGGGAGCAGGGTGAAGGATGAGTACCGAGGGGGAAGGGAGAGGTGAACCCACCGTGCTCCCTGACAATCTGACATTCAGGACCCATCTCTCTCTCTCCCCTCTCCCTCTCTCTCACTCTCCAACACACAGCCCGTTTCCCTGGCAACTCAAGACTGAAACTAGCCAAGAAAAGAGCGTAAATTGGAAGACTAGGCTAGCCTATTACCAAACGCAAGGAATATTAATTCCATCCCAAAAACATTATGAAACTGATGATCAACATTAATAAATAACTCCAAAGTCAAATGAATGAACAGGACAATGTGCTGGGAAGGAGTTGTCATGCGTATTAAACTTTGGGCCAGATGGCTCGAGGGGTGAAGGCTGGGCGATCTCTTCAACAGCCAGTTGTTGCCCGGGATGCAGCCTACAGCTATACTTTTGTATAGCACACTATAGGGCCTAGTAATAACTTCTTAACGGTTTACATTTAAAGGTCCTATAAAGTTTGTTGCTACTCTGGCGGAAGTTTGATAAGGCACTGTTTGGAGGGACAGGGTGTGGGCGGGTGAGGGGGGATTTAGTGAGGTCGATGTGAGGCGGGGAATAGGGGGGCAGAGGTGGGGGCAGGGTAGCGGGGATGGATTTTCTGGTCGAATACGTCCAATCTCTTAGCAACGGGCAGTGAGGCTTCAACAAGTGGTTGCCATGGATTTGGTGAGCTGGGGCTAAAAAAGTGCGTGGGAGATGGCGGGCGGTGTGACTCTGAAGTCTGTGGTCATCAGAACAGGAACAGAGAAAGTCTGTGTGTGTGTGTGTGTGTGTGTCGTGCGTGTTGGCCTATGACTCAGGTACTCATCAGAAGGTTTGCTTTAGGCTCCGCCTACTCAGATCTGTGTTGACACATCGCGCTTGCAGCCTACTTACTCATAAACTTATTCGGTAATGACGTTTCCATTTTGCCTGAAGTTAATTAACATGCAGCAACAAGTGCTTTTGGCTTTCTCTCCACCCCCCCCCCCCCCCACACCTCCCTAAATGAGCCCCCATGTTTGAAGGAGACTAGGGATTATGTAAACATAGAAAAGAAAACCCTATTTCGTTGCTTCAGGAAACACCACTTCAAAAGTCGTTATGGAAACAAACCCATGCGTAGTATTTACCTGCATTCCTTGGGAAGGCTGTACGAACCACTCCTTTATCGCACGCAGGGCAAACACCCTTCTAGCGCTGCAGTTCTGGAACCCCTTCCCACGCGCACTCAGAATGTGTACAAACGAAGAGCAGTCACAGGTCTCTCCTCGTGCATGCTTCCTAAACTTTGACTGCATCTTCCAAACCGCTAATTAAGTTTTACGCACGCCTTGAATCGAACAAAAGTCGTCCTGTTTGAGCACAAACACACACAAAAAAAATGCTTTTAACAACACTTTATTTTTATCAACACACTTTCAAAACAAGTTTCTCACAAAAATAAACTTTTACTGATCTATGGTAAGTCTTGGTCAAACTTTCAACTGTCCAGAACGAAGATGTGCCCAGGTAGGCTTTTGTGATGGACTGCCGCCACTCCTTTTAACACAAGTCGTTGGCAAAGCAGTTCGTTTCAGTGTTTGCTTGCAGGTGAGCGAGTGGGTGTCAGCATTTGGCGGAGCGCCGCTTCGGTTGGGTGCAATGTCACAGAGCGCCGGATACACAGCATTTTTTTGGGACTCACGCTCACACGGTGCAGCTGAGCGGGCCTTGTCACGCAACAACGGGGTAGCAACTGGGGGAGGAGGGAGGAGTTAGGGGGAGACAGGAGAGGGGGGAGGGTGGGAGGGAGAGGAGGGAGGGTGGAAAGAGAAAAAGAAAGACTGCGGGGTTCCTGATCATATAATGATAAGAGTCGGTGTTTTGTCTGACGTTGTAGTGTCAGCACGTTCAGTCATCATGAGACTTCCTCACCCGCCTTTTGTAGACTCGCCAACTAACCATTGGGATTGTAAACAAAATAGGTACTTTTGGACACCTATCAATAAGATTTTTTGAAAGCAATTATCTGTCAGATTTTATATAATCTCTTTAACAACAGTAAACAGGTATGAAAACACCAGTTGGAAACAGTGATTTGACGGACCTGAAGATAATCTGTAACCCAATCACTATATCAACAGAGTTGACTGCAAATTATTGAGAAATATAAGACATCACAGACTGGCCCGACAAGTATTTCTCTCTCTCTCTCTCTCTCTCTCTCTCTCTCTCTCTCTCTCTCTCTCTCTCTCTCTCTCTCTCTCTCTCTCTCTCTCTCTCTCTCTCTCTCTCTGTCTCTCTCTGTCTGTCTGTCTGTCTGTCTGTCTGTCTGTCTCTCTCTCTCTATTATGTGTGTCCGAAGTAGGGTGGAGTGTGTGTGTGTGTGTAGAACAAACTTCCTCCCTCATCTCTCAACAGTAGCTGTCAGGGCAGCCACGCTCCACTGCGAACACAGATCTCACCTGATACGTGTGTGTAAAGAAAATAAGAGAGAGAGAGAGAACAGGAGTGTGTGTGGTGAGGAAATGGAGAGAAAAGAACAGATAGAAAATGGGGGAGAGAGAAAGAAAATGGGGGAGACAGAGTGTGTGTGATGGAGCTAGCAGGTATTTAGTAGGACTTAGATCAGGTTGATTTACAGCGACTAGGAGACAGAGCTCCAGGCTCAGACTCAGGCTCCAGCACTGAGATACACACACCTACACGCACACACACACACACACACCTACACATCTACACACACACACATACCTACACACACACACATCTACACACACACATTTACACACATACAAACACACCTACACTAACACCTACACACACACACAGCTAAATGTAACTATCCAGAAATAAATAAACATGATCTGGAAACATCAGTCACCGAAAGGTTTGCTGGATGGACAATCATCACCAATACCAATCGTGTGTATGTGGACACGTGTGTGTGTGTGTGTGTGCGTGTGTGTGTGTGCTTGTGTGCACATGCGTGTGTGAGTTATGGGGACCACCTGCAGTTGTGCTCTAAAACAGACAAGAACCACCAGGAAAGAGAGGCTGTGTGTGTAAGTGTGTGTGTGTGTAAGTGTGTGTGTAAGTGTGTGTGAGTAAGTGTGTGTGTGTAAGTGTGTACCCACTAACACAGGGATGTATTTACCCAGCTCTGACAGAGAGACTGACGGGTGACCTTAATGAGGAGGAGAGA